>NC_135411.1:10474976-10774976 GCF_051991245.1 Festucalex cinctus | reverse complement strand
AGCAAATTTGCACCTGATTTACCACACATGGCAATGGATTTGCGCCAAGAACATGGTTGTTATAGTAACAGTTGCGAGAAAGATGACATTATCAGAAAGCAAGGTTGGACCGAGAGTAAGCGTTTATAGCGCCATTAACTGTACAGACCAGAGAGGACGACAACGACGTCATTCATTCATAAAGTACAAATTATTGCTGCTATCGTTTTTTAAAAATATATTTTCAGAGGTTGGCGTGGGCGTACAGTATGCATCTGGCACGTAAAAATTATCGTAAAATGCCTCCCCGCCATTGCCGATCAGCCCGGGTTACGTTATGTGTCCTAAACCAACATAGAAAAATGTCCCCCCCGCCCTCTCTCTCTCTCTCTCTCTCTCTCTCTCTCTCTCTCTCTCTCTCTCTCTCTCGCTCTCGCTCTCGCTCTCGCTCTCTCGCTCTCTCTCTCTCGCTCTCTCTCGCTCTCTCTCGCTCTCTCTCGCTCTCTCTCGCTCTCTCTCGCTCTCTCTCGCTCTCTCTCTCTCTCTCTCTCTCTCTCTCTCTCTCATATATCATCCAGAAAGGGATGTGCACCGTGCCACATGCACTGCTGTCATGATCCCGGGATCGAGGTTGCGTCAGGTTTATACATGCTTTTCCTAAACGTTATTCGCGTCACTCAAAATCCGTGTTGCTATTTGTGCTGGCGTAGTGAAATAGACGTTGTATATCAATGAGTCTCATTTGCATTGGGGTAGGCATATTTTGCGTCAATGTATGCAAATTACCTAATTTACATATGCGCAAATAACACCGGCGCACTGTGACGCAATCTGGTTGGCAGCGCATTTAGTGACGGATTACCCCATCTGGGCGAATTAGGCGCTCCCGGATTGCTCAATTTCTACTGGTTAGCGCCGTGCAAAGGCAACACAAACCTTTAGTGAATATGCCCCTGAGAGTGTTAAATCTAAGTGTTAAAATAACACTGCTTACTGCTTATGTGATGGAACACTGGAAATTTAACACTGACCAATTTGCTGTGCACAATACAACAGAATGTGATTTTGGTACGGTTCATCATCTAGAGAAGTTTAGAATCAATTCTTGATGACAAAAACAAATGGCTGCCTGAAGGTAATTACTATTTTTCTGCGTGTAGGAGAGTTGCGGCATGTCGGTGTGTAACGGTAAGATCTTCATCCTGGGCGGCCGGGGCGAAAACGGTGAAGCGACGGACACCATCATCTGTTATGACCCGGCCACAGGAATCATCACAGGGGTGGCTGCAATGCCACGTTGCATCTCCTACCACGGTTGTGTAACCATACATCGCTTCAATGATAAATACCACAGGCCGTGACCAGAAACGCACATGAGCGCACTCGCATAAAAACACATTACAAGCATCATTCAGTTAATTTATTTTGCCATAGCATTATGTAGCAACACTCAATGCAGTGCTGTGAACATTTAGCTTTAATGGAGGAATTGCTCTGTATTTAATCAGATGAATGGCAAAACTGAATGAAAATTAACAGTAAAACGTGGCCATTATGCATCATTTTGTTCATATTAGATTTCTTAAGAAAGGTCCAAGGAACATCCAGGTAATGTCACATGTTTTTTTTGTTTGTTTGTTTGTTTTACATATACATTGTGGCTAAAAAGTCACTATATACTTTGCATTTCCTATTTTGTCCCTGTTTTGTTTCAGATAATAATTTACATCTTAGGCTTTATGTTTTTCTGTCCCCAAAAAGTGGCAACTTGAAAAGCTTTATGTTGGAGACACAGCTTCAATGCGTCATGTAATTTATGCTATTTATGGCAAGTTTACCAAAATGGGATTTTTAAAAAAATTTTTTTATTTTTTTTTACTGTAAAACAACAAACTCCTAGAACAGGCGTTTGGAAAATTGCCACGCGGACAGCGTGAATTGTACTACACGCCAGAGCAGTGTGATGGCTTAAAGCTTCTCAAACTGATGGCAATTATGAAACGCTCCTCCAGTTTCAATTGGCCAGCCACAGAAAAAGAAATGATGCTTTCAAAAGTGCAAAGGCGAGATTGTCCAAATGCTGATGGCCTCGCATCTTTCCAACTGACACCTGAAATAAAAGAGCAAACAGGAATTGACTTGTGGGGCATCCTGTGCATAAATAAATACATGAATAAATGTCATCTGAAAACAGGACTTTAGAATGTATTTTTGAAGCTAGGTTAGACAATAAAAAAACACTTCAATGACATTCTGAAATTTGGCTATAAGTCAGGATGTGATGCAAAAATGTTGCTAATTTTTGTTCAGAAATCTCCGATCAATCTGCAATAAGATAATAATGAATGTGATTTTCAGAATGTACATTTAATTATTTGCACCAAGAAAAACTGAAACTATTTTGGCATTTTGTTATTTATAGCTCATTAAGCCACAGACATATTGGTCTGGCACACTTAAAATTAGTGTTGTTCCGATACCGTTTTTTGGCTCCCGATACCGATACCCAGCTTTGCAGTATCAGCCGATACCGATACCATAACGATACTTAAGGTTTTTTTTCCTCAACATGAAAAAGCTGTCCTGCTATTGGTTCAGAGCATTCAAGAGCCAATAGGATATCTTAGATCGGCATGCAGTGAACATGTCACACATCAGTGAATGTCGTACACCAGCAAGACACAAGATGCTGCATCCAAAATCCTATATTAGCGTTGGAATGAATGGTATCGGCATGTTACTTGTGAGTAGTCACCGATACCGATACCACTGTTTTAATGCAGTATCGGCACCTCTGCCGATACCAGTATTGGTATCGGAACAACACTACTTAAAACCCTTAGGCCTTATTGTGACCCGTTTTTGGCTTTTTGATGGTTCTGACCAAGTCATTTCAAAATAAGATAGGGGTTAAGATCAAATTTGGGTGAACGTGGCCCCTCAATTAAAATGAGTTTGACACTCCTGACAGCTGAATAACTGTTGAGTAACAATAAAAGATGGTTGCGTAATATAATTTCTTAATGTTCTTAAAATCTAAAAATATATCTCCCTTCATGAAAATGAATGATAGCAAACAAAAACAGAAGGCAATATCAAGTTACGGCAACACAATTAAACTTCACTTTTTAGAAATTGAGTTCCTTCCATTTCTACGCTGTACATTTTTATCTTTGCCACTTTGATTTACATTTATATTTTAAGCTTTATTTTGCTATGTTATCATCCATATTAATCTCATTACTGGTGTTGTTGTGAGAAATAAGTTATAATAAGTGTGTTTGTGTTTTTTTTATTTTTACAAAGTTCTTGTGTACACTCTTAGCTAAGTGCATTCTGATTGTTTAATAGTGTAGCAGGCATGTGGGTGATGTTGTAGATGTCGTGAGAGGCCTTTTTATAGACCAAACTCTTATCTAGAGTCTGCTCTTAATATGTGATGTGCCTGTACAGATTCGGTTGATGTGTGCGTTGACTTAATCGATGTAGTTTGGATGGTGTCAGCGATGCACGGCCGCGCCGTGTTAACTAAAAAGACACAAGATGTAACTCGGGTTAACCGTAGTATACCTCCGTGCGGGTTTGCAAGTGGGAGAATGTGTTTGAAGCACTAGCCCTGACTTGAGGTCAGTATTTTATTTTTTTTTAATATACAATAGGTGTTGTTGATAGACATGATGTTGCTGTGAAGTTTTTGTTTTTTTCTTATATTTAAATGTACCTTTTTATTTCTGTAACTGAGAGCCCCAATTGTGCACTTTGATAGAATCCTGTTAAATAGATGTCGACAAAATTTTTTCCTTTTTTTTTTTTTTTTTTTTTTTTTTTTACTGTATCAGTAAATGTTATTTGCGTTCACGTGAAACATGGAAAGGTATGAATGATTGCACGCCTCTTTTTTTTGGCACACAATGCCACAGTTCAGAGGGCATAGTTCAAAGAAAGGACTTTAGAAATTTGACAAAGTTGTGAGAGATTTGTCTTTGTTTCTGTTGAACTTTTGTTAACTTAACAGCACATAATCAAGCCATCAATCAGTTTTTCTCAAGGGCATCAAATCGCACAGGAAGCCAACGAGACGGTAAGAAAAAGTGTTTGTGTCTGGGATTTCACTATTTACTCAAATGCGATACAGCATGTCCACCAAAGTTGATTTGTTTTTCATTTGATTTTCTATTTAGAGACTTTCATACATGTTTGCTTTAATAAGATTTACATACATTTTGTGTTTTTATTCTGTTGTGGGATTGTGTGTTTTTGATCTCATGTGCAAAAGGTATCAAGAGCTGAGCTATTTTGTTTTAATATTTCGTTATGAACGGAGGTAAAAACCAACCTGCGTAAATTGGATTTGATTCTGATGTCATCTTGTGTGAGCTAATGTGCCTTTTAAAGATTAAACCAGCAGGGGAATATTGATTTTCTTTTTATATGAACCATTGCAAATGTTCGTGTGATGTTTGTTCGGATTCAAGAAAATGTTTTTGTAGCGGTTTACTTGTGTACAGTATCAATAAAGTTTTTCCTTTTTTATACCAAATACAGCCCAGTTTCTTGTTAGTGTTTTTCTTGAAAAGAATATGTTTGGATCTTAAAGTCATTCGTCACCATACATCTATTTTGTGGTGTGTGCGGTGGGGTACACCGTGGACCAGTTTCCAGGTAATTGGAGGGCACACCAATAACCATTTACACTCATTAAATGACAGGGGTAAAATGCACAAGAATGGTTCAAAACAGGCTCCTTGGTATTTGATTTTTTTTTTTTTTTTTTAAGAGCTGTCAAACGCAATTTTTTTTAATCAGATTAATCACATTTTAGAATTTGGATTAATCACTTGATTAAAAAGGATTTTATCAACATTTTTTTGCCCACCAAATTTGAAGAGCACCTGTTATGTGATAATTCTTTCTACATTTAATGTTATTTGTACGTCTTCAACATTTTTTGATCCACTGCACACTTTCATCCTCTTTTTTTTTTTTCCTGATCAGTTAATTACTTGCACAATATAAATTGAAAAAAAAAGACCCCAATAGTTTGACATGAACACATTTTCTGAATGTCATATTCAAACATTTATTCTATGCATGTGGTTATGTTTATTGCTCAAACACAACCTGTGCTATTTTTAATGTAACCATCTGCTGTCAGTTAAGGATCATCTGGGGTGAAAATTAATAGTGTAAATAATTGCGTTAATGCAATAAGTTTTTGTGATTAATTACTGAATGCTTTAACTTTGACAGTACTATTTTTTTTTTCATTTTCTGCCAATACATAAATTGATGACAGTACTGTATTTGTAATGTAGGCGTTGGACTGTCAGTAATTTGTAGAATAAAATTTTATAATAATAATAATAATAATAATAATTATTATTATTATTTAAACATAGGTCTGCTCGTAAATAGAATTAGAGAAACTTATTTTTGCAGTTGTCTCATTTGCACTATGCACATTCAAAAATCCAAACTGCATTTTAAACTATAATAAAGGTTTTGACCTCATACATGTACACTGTGGTAAGCGGCAGCTTTACAATACATTCAATTTAAAATATAACGACAAAGAACTATGCAATAAACAGTATAGTACTTTTTTTTTTTTTTTAACTACAAAAATTACAAAGGAATGCACCACAAATGAATACATTGTCTACAAGTAGTAAAATAAGTAAAATAACCTTTATTTTAAAAAAAAGTGCAACTTAAAATCCTTAAAATCGTGTATATGTAAAATAAAAATAATATATTTGAAAAGAACTATACTCCAAGTTCAACACTAATTATTCATTAGAAGAAAAAACTACTGTAAAAGACAGTACTGTACAGTACATTACATTAAAGTACAGAATTTGTACAATAGCGACTCCCAGTGGAGATTCTCACGAACTCCCAAGGCTAGCTATCCACAATTTAGCTTTCTTGTCCACATCGAGATTTAGCATTTTTTTTTTCCAAACACGAGTGTGAAACATGCAAAGTGTAACAGTTAAACGCCCCGCAGCCATTGAATAAGAACTAACGCGCCCTAAAGGAACCTTCCTCCACACTACAAGGCTTTCAAGTAAGTTTATATTATAGCTTGAAACGCGTTTGTTTCGTAAAACGCTGTGCTAGCCGTGGCTAGTCTGCTAGCACCGCGATGCTAACCTGCTAGAGCAACAAGAACCGATTTGCCCAACTTTGAGGTTATCAGACATGGAACGCGTGCTTCGCGATAAAGTTTACAATGTGCTTTTGTGTACACTTTGTTGTGGGATTTCATTCAAATCTAGAGCTAAACGTGTGTAACATTGCGGCACCGGTATGATGTGTTTTAAATGAACACCTCGTGTGTATGTGTGCATTTTTATTTTTTATTTTTGCTTCCTCAGGTGATAAAAAAAAAAAAAATCATGTCGGGCATTAAAAGGAAAATAGAAGATTGTGATCCTGACTATGAGGATGTTGCACAAGTCCAAAATAGTAAGAGAAACAAAGCTGCAGAGTTAAGTGGTAAGTCCATTAAAGCCATACACTGACTGTACACCTGACTTTTGTCATGCACAGTCTTGAGTCATGTCACTCTTGTTGCATTTAGTACAAAATGCACCGTGTCACCCTTTAACAGCACGAGATGCAACAGTCCAGAAGATAGAAGCCATCATTACTGAGCAGTTCTCTTTGGAGATGAAGAACAAAGAACATGAAATAGATATCATCAGTCAGGTAAACACTCAGTGGACATTGCAACTCTGTTCAGGGTAGCCTTTCCATCTCAACCTGTCTTCTGTAAGTCTTCCTAAATCTTTCCAGCATCCCAACTGCTTTTTTTTTTTTTTTTTTTAAATCTGTGATTTTACCTATATATATATATATATATATATATATATATATATATATATATATATATATATATATATATATATATATATATATATATGTATGTATGTGTGTGTATTTTTTGCAGACTCAGTACTTGTATTTGATAATTCATTACGGCGTGAGGAAAATTGATTTGATGATCATTTTTGCCACAAAAAAAACAACAACACCCGAACACTTCTTGAATATGGCATATGTTTCACTTCTACACTTTTTACAATAAGTATTTGCCATTGATGACATTTTAAAATCCACTTTCATGTTTTTCTAACAAGGTATTTTAGTTGTAAAATACATCAGTGGCATGACAACTGAAGTAATATATCGCTTACTTCTCTTAACTATGGACTGTTTTTTTTTTTTTTTTTTTTGGGGGGGGGTTTTAACATGAGGTGTCGTTTCTTTTTGGGGGTGGGGGTATTGAATTTCATTATTTTCGCCCCCTCTTATAATTTTTAATGTAACAAACAAACAAAAACAATTGGGCCGCTTCTAGAAGAGCTTCTATTGGCCGCCAGTTAATCGTTCGGGTCCTTCCATAGATGATGGATGATCTCTTCTTGTTATTGCAACAATTTTCAAACCATCCAACATGGCTGCTGTTATTCGCGTCCTATAAAGCTATCCTTTCACTCCAGCTTGTGCTCGTCTATCACAGATCACCCCTGACACGTTCTTCCACCAGCTTCAACCTGCCTGTACTCTTTACAGTCTACTTTGTGCAATGTGTAAAATTCTTCTTAAAATTTGTGAAGTACAAAACATTATTTTTCTTTTTCTTTTCTAGCGACTTAATGAAGCCCGAAGGATGATGGACAAGTTGAGAGCGTGCATAGTGGCCAATTTCTACGCCAACGCTGGCATGACAAAGCTCCAGGAGGTAATTTCCTCAATTTAAAAACAAAATCAAGCTGCAGTCAATATTATATCTATTTCCAATATGATTGTGTATGCTTACAGAGCTCTAAGAGTGACCCGGCAGCGCTCAACCATCCAGCCATCCGCAGATTCCTGGACTTTCCCTCTCGTTCCTCCTCCCCTCTCAACCAGGGCTCCGAGACGCCTTCGCTGGCCCAGTCCGAGTCGGAGTCTCTCTCGCAGCACGGGGACGCGACTGACAAGGATGGGGAGGGAGTGTGGAGAGAGGACAGTGGCAGGCATGAGCGCAGACCTGGTCGCAACACTGGAAAGGTGGGTTGAATTAATTGCGTGGCTATGGTTGTATTTTTATTACGTGATGGTTCAAGACGAAAATCTAAAGTAGTGATTCCCAACCAGGATACACATTAGTGTATGAGAGATCATCAGGTGTGAAATGATCATTGTTGCAATATATATATACTTTTTTTGTGAGATTACTATTCGTGTGATGTTTGATTAAGGTCAAATTTGCGCCTTGACTCAATAAAGGTGAGGAAACTCCGACCGAAAGAACGAGCCAGAAGTTCTGTTTTTTTTTTTTTTTTTTTTTTATTTATTTATTTATTTTTATTTTTTTCCTTTCGGACATATTATTACATTTTTTTCATTTGTACATTTGTACATAACTTCCCGAAAAATAGTATTGCTTTGAATAAAAAAAGCATACTTGTATAATAAATAATTACAAAAGTGTTTACTCTGCTATACATATATTTGTGAGGACTTGGGGTCAAGTTGTATTTTACAGTTTTAAAAATTTGTAGAATTTCACAAGTTACTTCATGTTAAAAATTACTCGGCTCTTAATATGAAAAGAAAAATGCACTGAGCTGTCACCATTGTCTGAGTTACAAACGCAATTATGCCATGTAGTGACAGAAAAATGACCAACACAAATCAACGTCACACTTTTTTTTTTTTTTTAACAGTACAGTACATATTTTTAATTAAATTAGTTTTTATGAATTGTTATGAAATTACTGTATCGCTGATTTAAAAAAATGCAACAATATTTCTATTAGGCCACTTTTGTGTTCAGAGTATGAAAAATTAGAGGAAAAAATAGTACATTTTATTGTAAATTTAGATTGAAATTGAGATATAAAATGTGCAATTTATTTGCGATTAATTGGGAGTTAATTATTGAAGTCATGCGATTAATTACGATTACAAATTTTAATTGACTGACACCTCCAGTAATAATCCTTGTGAAAATTCCCATTATGTAGAACCGGACCCGTCGCCATGGGCGGGCCTTGGGGGTCCGTGCCCGCCCTAGCAAGATGACTCACCAACTATTCGTCCTATCAGTCACGTAAACTTGCGCCTTCTGTTTTAAGTAAAGCATGGCGTGCCAGCCAACCACATACCTCCTTTCAAGTTTGGCTGTGATTGACAACTAAGCGAGCCAATGACAATCAGGATCAGGTGGGGTGGGGTGAGGGGAGACGCGCGCTCTGCAGACGTGCCTTAGCCAAATCTACTTCCGGGTAGATAGTGCGCATTTGCCGGCTGGCGCTGGGACAAAGACTGAGCAGTGAGCACGTCGTGACGCTTTAATGGAAGCCACCAAATGCCAAACTTAGATCCAGGATGACACAGTTGACATCAATGGGAATCCTGAGTCCACTGGTTACGTTTACAAGTGAGTGGCAAACTTTTATTTTAATTAGTCAAGCCACACAGCACGGATGAATTGTAGCAATACACAGTATGCTGTTAACAGACCCAAGCAGTCACACATACACAACAACAACTAAGGAGCATAAAATTATTTATCACTAAAGCAGTTGCAGTACAATGTGAGTTGAATTCTCTTTTTTATTGCCAAGTTTGTTCATGTTGATGACTGTCACTAAGTTCTAATAAAAAAAAAACAGCACTTTACACATCCTTTTGGATTGATATTCTGCTTAGTTTTTCACCAAACCCATATGTTGTTTCTGTATATCATCGACATAACTCAACCTTATTTCTAAATCACTTTAAAACAGCCATTGCTGCATACAAAGTGCTGTGCATGGAATAGAAATTAGTCTTTTAGTAGACACAAGTGAAATAAAATAACACAAAATAAAATTAATTAGAGTAAATATAAGTAGATAAGTATACACACAAATAAAATACTAAAAAAAAAAAATCTGTACGAGTATAGAAATAAAATAACACAAAATACAGAAGGCACCATAAAAAAAGTAAAATGATGTGAAGTCTCATGCTGAGTCAAAGATCAAAGAATAGAGATGTCTGGCAAAAATGAAAGGAAATTTTGTCCATATCGTACAGCCCTAATCCAACACGCAAATGAAGGCAACTGCTAGCCAATTCCAGATAGAAGGGGCTGGGTCACAGAGTCATTCATTCGGACATAGTTGTTTACAGAAGTGAAGAGTGGATTTGTTTCAAATGAACTTGTGAGTTGAATAAATGCAAAATGAACTACACATTTTTTTTTCAGTTTGTCTTTTAGATTTCAGAACAAACTGCCGCTTTTAAGTGACAGAAAATATTTCTGAACACTTTTGCAGTTGTCACAATGCCGCTGTTCAAACTGATGAACATTAGATTTAGGTTGATAAAGTGTGCCCCCCCCCAAAAAAAAGGTAATGCCCCCCCTACAATTTCTTTCTGGTGACGGGTCTGTGTAGAACACAACATAAATTCTATTTCCAAGTTTGATAGTTATTTTATTTATTTATTTATTTTTGAATATATTGCTTTCAAAAAGCAAATATATATATATATATATATATATATATATATATATATATATATATATATATATATCAAAAAAGTCAAGGTAATACACTTGTCAATTTTTTAGACAGTCACTGAGCTGATTTCAGGAGATTTGTTAACTTTTGAAATTTGTTTTTTCCAGAACGTTTTTGGTTAGTTTATTCCAATTTTTTTGGGAGGTTTGATTGTATTACATCATCTGTAAAGCCATAAGAACCAGGAATCTACCATGATCTGCCATTATTGTTCAGAGGTGACTTTTACTAAACTGAATTTATCTTCTATATTGGAATCTACCCGTTGAACCTGTCATTAGCCTATTAGCATAATCGCTTTCATCATTTTTAATGTTTCCAGAGAGTACAAATTCAAGAAATAATAAGGGTTCAGCTGGCTGACTCCATTCAACCTTTTTTGATTACTATGACCTGGATTTTTTATTTTTTTTTATTTTTTTTACAATTTATTGAACATATTAAGCAATAAGAATATGCTCTATTATTCCTTGTAGGACACATTTGGTGTGCCAACAATGCTGGGAAATGAGCAGAGGATGACGTGCCACACGAGTGGAGACGAGGCATCCAGACTCTATGCAAAGAAGACAATCGTCGTGGGAAACGTTTCCAAGTATGTGACTCGCTGAACTACACAAGTCCGAAGTTCCTCAGTTAGTTGATCAGCTCACAACTTTCAATGCGTGATCACGTCTCTAACGATTAACGGTACCTCACATTCTTCCTCGGCGTGGCAGTCGTATGGTTCGAAACGTCATCAACACGCCCACTGGCTCTTGTTGTCTTCGATCGGTGACTCACTCTAGCCGTTGCGTGCTCGGCGACGCAATCGCATTCAAAACTGAGCACCTGTGTGAGGAAGCGTATTGATGGATGGGGAAACGCAATAAGGAGACCTAAGTGAAATGTGAAAAAATTATTTTTTGTTTTGCAAGGTTTGAAATGTGCTTGAAATTACATTTACATTTCTTTTATAGATCAAAATCCGTAGTTATGAAGGAATTGAACATGGACGTTTTTTAAAATGACTTATCTCGGTCTCTTTTTTTTAATATATCAGCACTTGTACATGGGTGTGTAGACCTTTTTTTTTTTTTTATCCACTGTATGTATATACCCACTAGGGCTGATCGATTATGAAGAAAATATTAATCGCAATCATTATGAGCAAGAAAAACATCAAAAATATTAAGACAAATGCATTTCTTTGATGGAACACTAATTATGCAATTTCCTTTTGGACCAAAGAAGATTTATTAAATTAGTCATTTTAAAATAAAAAAAAAGGTGAAAGTTAAACAACGCAAAATTGGTATTAATAATTAGGGGTGTGAATTGCCTAATACCTGACGATTCGATTCGTATCACGATTCATAGGTCACGAGTCAACTTGATACAGATTAATCCCGATACGAGTTTATAAGTCGATTGTTGCGATTTTTAAACTCAAAATTTGAAAATACTAATCAGTAAACTTGTAAATGTACGCTGTAAGATTTGTATGAAAATGTACTGTGTTATTTATCTGACGCTTCAGTCTTATAACTATTTAACACACAGGTTGTAATCTGTTTCATGTTTGAACAGCATTGAAATTAAATATTAAGGCTTAATGTTCCATTAATATAACATTCTTCCATGATTCAGGTCATAAAGCCTAACCCTAAGTAAGATATTTTGTTGAATATTTTTCCATCAAAAATGGTTGTTTGAAAATCGATTTGGCCGACTATTGAATTGAATCGAGAATTGTAAGCTGTAATATCGCCATATATTGCCAAATTGATTTTTTTCAACACCTCTATTAATAATCTTTTATTTTTGTTTTGGATTATGCGGATTTTGTAATTGTGGAGCGTAATAATTAAAATTCCATTTCTCTATATGAACCCACTTTCCTATAATGTAATTTTTTGTACTTTTGCCCCTCCTCCCGTGCCCCCCTTAGATACATTCCTCCGGATAAGCGTGAGGAGAACGATCAATCGACGCACAAGTGGATGGTGTACGTCAGGGGCTCCAGGAAGGAGCCCAGCATCGACCACTTTGTCAAGAAAGTCTGGTTCTTCTTGCACCCCAGCTATAAACCCAACGACCTGGTGGAAGTCAGGTGAGTGCCAATCATTGCTGGCTTGCCGTTTTCAAGTGGTCGCCTCAGGCAGCTCAGGGACATCAAAACAAACTTGTTCCAATTAGAGTTTGCTGTAGCGTCACGCTCTTGTGTGTTTACGGGCAACGCTGTGTTTACTTCATTATTGTAGATCATTACTTTGCCCCACCTCTTTCCTAATATCCACAGCAACAAGGAAAACAAGATGCTTTTTATTAACTCATTCCTTTCTGGCCCGCTTAACTCTTTTACTGCCGCACGTTATTAAAAAAAAATAATAATAAAAAATAAAATAAAAATAATAATAATAATAATAATATGACAAAGGCTTTGATCATTTCCGTCATCCTTCAAAATGTTCTATTTCATCAGAGTTCATCATGTTTCATTGTAATTTCATACACCTGCATCCCATTGAAAAGAGGTACAATGCTGCCATCTGCTGGCCATAGTTAGTGGTTGTTTTTGATTCCACAACCCATTGACCAGGCAGCAGTGCACTTAGGCGTTGCACTGCCCATTGATTTAAAAAAAACAACAACAACAAAAAACGTAGTTGACGTCATTTAACTCTTTGACCGCCAAAAACCGATTTGTAAAATCACGATATATGCCGCCATAAACGTTAAATTACGTCAACTATGTTTTTTTAATTTTTTAATCAATGGGCAGTGCAACATCTTAGTGCAGCGTTGCCTGGTCAATACATTGTGGAATCAAAAACACTCACTAAATTTGGCCAGCAGATGGCAGTATTGTATCTCTTTTCAATGGACTGCCGGTGTATGAAATTACAATGAAACATGATGAAATCTGATGAAATCGAACCTTTTCAAGGATGATGTGAATGATCATATTAAAGTTTTTTTTTTTTTTATAACGTGTGGCAGTAAAAGAGTTAACGTTTATGGCGGCATATATTATGATTTTACTAATCGTTAAACGTTTTTGGTGCTCAAAGGGTTAAAATGGATATTTGACGAGCATAGCCGTCAATGGCAGTGAATGAGTGAATAATCATCAGCGGAAACATCCTTGATGATGTCGTTGCGGCGCTCTCAAACCTTCAATTAGCTGAGTGCTGTGTCTCGTTTCGTCCATCGTTTCCGCTTTTACACACCACAAACAAAAAAGTATACGTATGCTGTGATATGATATCACACAATGCCTCTCCTAGAAATTACATGCAAATTTTAGGGGCATGTCTAAACTCAAATGACAGAAGTTTGTACAGGAGATCGCTTCCTGTTTCAATCTGTTTCAAAAGTCACCAATGAAGTCGTCATGTGCGATGCCATGTGAGACGTCAAGTCAGAAAAAGGGTTGGCATATGCTACTTACACCGACACTGGCTTGCACAATCATTTCATAACGAACCGCAAATGTGTTCTCATGCTGTGTGCCAGCAAACACACTTTATTGATGCCATCAATATACTACTGTACAGTGTCTCACAAAAGTGAGTACTGTACACATCTCACATGTGTCCAGATATTTGATTATGTCTTCAGATGGGACAGCACTGAAGAAATGGCACATTGACACAATGAAATTTGTGCCGCTTATGTAACAGTGTACATTTATTGTTCCCTCAAAATGCAGCCATGAATAGCCAAACCCCTGGCAACAAAAGTAAATACACCCCATAAGGGAAAATGTCCAAATTGAGCACAGTTAGTCAGCCTGCAGAACGTGAAATAAAATTATGCGGAGGCAATAACTGCTCAAATGATTTTGGTTATTTTTGTCCATGAAAGTAACAGGTGTTATAATCGCTGAAGTGTTACACAACATTGACATCAACAAGGAGAGGATGAAAATACTGTTTTCGCAATTGTAATTCATCCATCCATTTTCTAAACCGCATATTCCTCACAAGGGTCGCTGGGGTGCTGGAGCCTATCCCAGCCGGCTTTGGCCAGTATGCGGGATACACCCTGAACTGGTTGCCAGCCAATTACAGAATTGTAATTCAGTAATTGTAAGTATAAATGCTAAATATTCTAAATTGTCTTAAAGTCTAATAAGAAAAAAAATCAGTGAACAGTACATTTCAAGAAAACAGCAAGATATAGCAAAATATACATGCATCCAAAAACAATTACCGTAATTATTTAAACGTCTATTTTCTCATGAATTCATGGGAACAATATATATATTAAAATAATAAATTTATAGTTTTATATGGACCGCCAAAAACGTTTAATGACGTATGCTAAAATCCTGATAAATGCCTCCATAAACGTTAGTTGACGTTTACTAAGGTGTTTTTTTTTTTTCCCTCTTTCTCTGTGGGCAGCGCAATGTCTTGTGCAGCACTGCCTGCTCAATGGGTTGTGGAATCAAAACACCCACTAACTATGGCCAGCAGATGGCAGCATTGTATCTCTTTTCAATGGGCTCACGGTGTATGAAATTACAATGAACCACGACTGATATGATGAAATTGAACGTTTTCAAGGATGACGTGAATGATCAAAGCCCTTGTCACATTAAATCTAATTCACAGAGCGTCAATAAACAAAAAAAAAAAGTCTAAGTCACTCTTGTGCCCTACATTGTACTGTAGCCTACTATATGTAATGGTGGTGTAGACTTGGTGGTTCTACTTTCGCTCTTTCACAAGAAGGGCTTGAAAAAAAAAGTCATGTTTTACTTTTATTTTGAAGCACTCGTCCCTCTATTAAACCTCCTGAGCTGATATGAGTCACCAGTGTACAAGCTTGTAAAATAACCACTCCCGTTCACGTGTACTGTGTATTCCCCGGAGGTTCAATCTCCTGGTAACGATGGCAAAAAAGTTCCAAATGGAGAGCAGTGAGTCACACAAAAGAAAGCTGTAATTATTTTCCAAGACAAAAGGATTACGTTATAGCTTCGTCATATTGGATGTGAGGCGCTTTTTTTTTTTTTTTTTTTTATGAATATCACACTGCAGGCTATCATCTGCTTTGGATAAAAAAACTAACCCAAACTTTTCAACACATGCACTTTCTCTTGTGTCTTTATCACATGCTTTTTTTGTGGTGGTGACCTACAGAATTAAAATGTCCGATCGTGAAGAATACTCTGACATCATGTGAATTCTTATGCTGCACCTCATTCCCATATTATCGTCGCACACGATGGCGCTCCTGGCCTAAGACCGAGGATTTGATTGTGCGCGTGACTTTTTAATAAACTATCAATTTTCTATGTCAGCAATCTAAATCCTTCTTGGACTGTTCAGCTGATAAGGTTTTTGCGTTGCTATGGGAACGTGGCGCATAAGCTCTACTGTCTGGTTCAAGTTTTCTTTTACATGCTGTGTTGGAAATTGTACATGCTGTAAAGTATTTAAATTAATGGCAAAAACAAACGATTAAATATCAAGCATGTGTTTGTCTACATGTGTGCATTTGAATGACAAATGAGGATTTTTGCATCTCTTCTCAGTGAGCCTCCATTTCATTTAACCCGTCGCGGTTGGGGCGAGTTTCCTGTCAGGATCCAGATCCACTTCAAAGACCATCGCAACAAACGTATTGACATCATCCATCAGCTGAAGGTCAGGCCATATCATACTTGAATGGGGTATGTGCCACGGAAGAGGCGGGACTGTTTTTGCTCATCAGTCTGGTTCCGGTTTGGTTTGCGACGTGTGGGCTGCGTCAAAATACTTGTGCTTCCGACTTTGTGCCCCTCGGTTGCGCTTTCGCAACCCGGACCGGAACCAAACTGATGTGCAAAATCACGTCCCGCCTCTTCCGTGGCATATACCCCATTCATAAATTTGATTGGTTTAATTAACTCATTTGCTCCCAATAACGTGTAAATACATTTTTTTTTTATGTTGTAAGTGTCCCAAAGACGTATTTATATGTTTTTTTCTTCTTTTTTTTTTTTTATGCTAGAGCATACAGAAGGCTTTGATGCAGCCTCTCAGCTGCAAAGAACGGTTGCACAAATGGTAGTTATTACACAAACGGCCAGCAGATGGCAGCAGAACAAAGGAGATCAACCAGAGCCATGTAGAAAAAAAACTAAATTACTTAGAATTTTAAATAGATTTGTGAAAACTGATGAAACTTAGCTCTCTTCTAATGCTAATTGCTGCAAAACGGAAACAGATAGAAACACACTTTTTTTTTTTCCTGATGAAAGAAAAGACTTTAATCTTTCTTTTGGTAGGATCCATGCTTTTATAACAATTGAACACATAATTCTGTGGGCCTTGCAAAATCAGTCAAAATCCAGTAAAACAGCCGGGAGCGAACTGGACTGGTTCTGTGAAAATGGCTGGGAGTGAATGAGTTAAAGGGGAAGTCAGCCATTTCTTGACAATAACACAACATTCTTATTAATATTACATTTGTGGAATATGAGTTATGTAGCAAAATTCAGCCGTTTTTACCCATCTCAGTTAAATACCACGGTGTTTTTATTTTCCTGCAGCTTGACCGAACTTACACTGGGCTGCAAACACTCGGGGCCGAGACAGTAAGACAACTTTTTTTTTTTTTCGTTGTATTTTATTATTTTTTTCAGAAACTCTTTACTGGCTATTTTTGGTTCTAGGTGGTAGACGTAGAGCTCCAAAGGAACTCTCTTGGCGAGGAATACGTCTTGCTGCCATCTTCCTCCAAGGTGACCCGCAGAGCGAACAGCCCAGTGACCTCTCAGCCTTGCGGACGTTCCAGTTCGCCCATCTCGTATGATTCCAGTTTCGATAAAGGTAAACCTCATTGAACACGATTCACTTAAATTTGTCGTGATATCATTCACTTTTTTCCCCCAAAGGTTTCTTATGAATAAAAAAAATTCAAGCTTTTAACTTTGTCCCAGCTTCAGTCAAAGCAGAAGCGTGTCGGTCAGCAGGGCGTCACAGCTCAGGCCTCACGGCGGGCGAACGCACGCCGACTCGACCTAAAGCCGCCGACAGGATCACTCTGGGTTGCCACGGCAACTCGGCCTTCCAGCCCATTACGGCAAGCTGCAAGATTGTCCCCCAAGGACAGCCGCCTAGCCCCGCTGACTCTCCTGGGAAGTCGTTCCAACCGATAACGATGAGCTGCAAAATTGTCTCAGGTATCTGTCGTCACCTGGTGGTCATTTCATTCACTGCCTTTCACAAGTATTCCAGTCAGTGATGTTTTTGAATGGTGATGGGTGTGAGAGCGTCTCGTGCTCCTCTACTGTAAATTTTAAGTTTGTGTCAACTTTAATGACACACAACCACCAGTAGATGACAGCAGTGCACCATTGTAGATATGAGATCAGCCCAGTTTGTGAATCCACTGTGAGAAATGGCAGTACTTGGTTCAACCTACCTTTGTAATACTGCTGATTTTCAAGAAAGGAGAAAGGCAGAATTTTCTTTACAATATTAAAACATTGTATGCGCTCCCACTATTTTAAACACAGCTGATTAACTCATTTGCTCCCAATAACGTGTAAATACGTTTTTTTTAAATGTCTTAAGTGTCCCAAAGACGTATATATATGTTTTTTTGTTGTTGTTGTTGTTGTTGTTTTTTATGCTAAAGCATACAGAAGGCTTTGATGCAGCCTCTCAACTCCAAAGAACATTTGCAGAAATGGTGGTTATTACACAAACGGCCAGCAGGTGGCAACAGAGCAAAGGAGATCAACCAGGGCCATGTAGAAAAAAAGCTAAATTACTTACAATTTTAAATAGATTTTTGAAAAGAGTCGGGCTACTTAGAAAATTGTCAGGCTACCTCAATTTCCCATGTTAGAAGCCCGGCTGGCTCGTTAGCCTGGCTGACTAAATCTCAGGTCTGTAACAACCAATCACGGCTCATCTTGTGACCAAACTAAAAAAAAAAAAAAAAAAAGTGAGCCGTGATTGTTTTTATCCATCTCAAGGGGTGGCCATTTTGCCACTTGGCGTCAACTGAAAATGACATCACAGTTGCTCAGGGCTCAGGTAACCACCAATCACGGCTCAGCTTGCAAACATCACATGACCAAACTCAAAAAATAGGTGAGCCATAATTGGTCATTACTTAAGCCCTGAGCAACTGTGATGTCATTTTCAGTCGACACCAAGTGGAAAAATGGCGCCCCCTGGGATGCATAAAAACTGTGGGTTTTGCTGCTTAATTCAATATTAACCGGAATATCATGTTTAGACTAGTCGAGCTACATAGAGCATATTATTGTACAGAAAGTGTTTGGGTTGACTTACCCACTTAATAGCACATTAAAAAAAAAGTATATCCGAACCTGTGATCCCATGCATTCTCTCCCTCGCTCAGGTTCTCCAATCTCTACGCCAAGCCACTCACCGCTGCCTCGCACGCCCACCTCCTCCACCCCTGTCCACAGCAAACAGAGTTCGTCCTCAGTGCTCAACAACCCTTACGTCATCGTGGATAAGCCGGGCCAAGTGACTGGCGTGGCGTCCTCGTCGGCAGCCTCCGCAGGTACGCGCTTTACTTCCTACTCACTGTGAAGTGAACCCGCAGAAGCGGTGTCTGGGCCGCCCACATACCAAGTTAAAAATGGCTGTGTATTATTGTAGTCTAAAGCCAAACATATGATAGCTATGACCCTACTGTGTACATTTTTCTTTCGTCGTTTCCCTCTGTATATCCTCTCTGTCCTTTTTCACCACCACAAATTTAGACTGCAAGCACTCGCACCCTTGTTTTTTTTTTTTTCTGCCTTGTTCCAACCATCAACATTCAATGTGTGATGAGGCAGCAAGGAAGGATGCTGGATGATAGGTTTCCATGGTGACGGAGCTCATGTTTCATGGTCATATTAGGAGGATGGTAAAAATTGGAAACCTAGTCAGCGTTCCTCACCTACTGACAAATTGTGTAATATATTCCCACCAGCATGACAACATCAACCTCACAATGAACTTGAAAATTATCTCAACCCCTTAAAGCCTGTGAACCTGATGTTGGTTGTGAGGAATAATAACACTCACTCAAAGACCAAGAAAAAAACTCTTGACGACACAGTTTGCTCAAAGTCTTTGAAGCAGATGTCAGGAACTGCATCCTTTGTCATATCGCTCATGACTTCCTGTGTTTATGAGGACATTTCTCCGCAGGAAGTCCCTCGGCCAAACAATCTGCTGCTCAAGGAACCCGCTCTCCAGCTCCCAAAGTTCACACAGGCACGTTCCTCTCGTCTGGAATGAAAGTGAGTCGAATACTGATTGTTTTAAGAATGACGTGGCCTTAAATTCCCTTATTCAATTGTAAAACATACAGCTGTATGTTTGTGTTTGTTTTTTAGGGGTGTCGAAATTAGTGTTAATTTTGAGTTACTTTAAAGTTCCTTTAACACCACTAATTTTTTTAATGCACTATTAACTCACTCACTCGCAGCCATTTTCACTGAAGCAGCCACCTTCATTCCCGGCTGGTTTACTGGATTTGGACTGATTTTGCAAGGTCCAGACTAGAGTATTCTGTTCTATTTCTATAAAAACATGGAATCTACGAAAAGAAAAATTAGAGTCTCTTCTTTCATCAGGAAGAACAGTATTTTATATCTGTTTCTGTTTTATATCAATTAGTATTAGAATATAGCTAAGTTTCACCATGATTCACAAATCTGTTGACAACAACCAAACACTGGCAAAAAGAGCTTGTTGCAACATGGCACTGTCTGATCGCTTATTCTCTGCTGCCACATGCTGGCCGTTTTTTGTAATAACTACCATTGCTTTAAGCGACCTCTTCAGGTCAGAGGCTGTATCAAAGCCTTCTGTGTGCTCTGGCATAAAAATAAATAAATAAATAAATAAATAAATACATTTAAAAATATTAATATTAAAATAATAAAATATAAAAAAATATTAAATATATTAAAATAAAATAATAAATAAAATGTAAAAATAATAGCAAAATATTAAAAAAACGTATTTATATGTTTTTGGGTTTGAATGAGATTTATTAATGACCGCCTCTTACTTGGAAAGCCTTTACTGGGGGGAAATCCAGTCACAACGCAGCAGACACGTCCACGTCAAAATTTAGCAGTAATAAATTTAACAAGCATGCATGTATTTGTGGATACTGGCGTCAAGTTGTATTTTACATTTTAAAAAATGTACAGAATTTTCACAAGTTACTTCATGTTAAAGATTAGATAGCTCTTAATATGAAAAGAAAAACAACTTGACTTGACACTGTCCTCTCACCGTCATACAAATGCAATTATGCCATCTAGTGGCAGAAAAATGACCAACACAAATTAATGTCACACACATTTTTACATACAGTATAGTACATCTTTTCAATTTTAACTCAATTTTTGTGAATTATTCTGAAATCACTGTATCAATGACTAAATGATGCAGCCATATTTGTATTAAACATTTTTTTCCACGTCTATGTTAACAAGAGTATGAAAACTTAGAAAAAAATGTTTTATTTAGAACAGATATAAAACTTGCGTTTAATCGTGAGCTATTTAAGTCATGCGATTAATTACGATTAAAAATTTTAATCGCTTGACACCCCTAGTTTTTTTAATTGAGCCAAGGCACATATGTTAATCTTTTATCATGTACAACTTTTTCGATACAATTTTGCAATTTCTGCAGATTTTGACCGATAGCAGGTGGGTCTGAAACGTATTCCTCCGCAATGATTGGGCATCATTTTATATATGTATTCTTTCAAAATTCTAATTTTGAAGTTCAAATCAGGTAAGATTATACACGTTATTGTTATTTTATCATTAGACATATTTGTGATATCCCACTAGAATACAATAGGCAGAATCTTTTTTTCCTTAGCGACACTTATTGATATTTATTAATGAGGTCTAAATATTGCAACGTGTATAATGTGTGCACCTAAATATTTCCTGCATGTGTTTGTTTACAGGTTATTATTAAGCAAGAGCCAGGGGAAGTCTCAACACATCAGCAGCAGCAACAACAGATGGCTTCGACAGTAACTACCCAACAGCAACCAGCTGCCACAGCGTCGCATCAATATGTTTCAGTCAAAGGAGGACACATGATCTCCATGTCAGCTCAGAAACAGGCGGGAGGGGGATCAGGAACTGCAACAAACAAGGTCAGTCGGTCTTACAATTTGTCATGTTTTGTGTTCAAAGTTAATTACAGAAGAGTTTTAGACACTATAGGCCTTTCAGGGGAAGAATCATCTGAACTCTTGGTGTTATTAGATGTTAGGTATTCCAGTGAGTTCAACGCTCCAGTCTGCAGTGAAACAGGTGGCCATCAGTAGCGGGCAGATTCTGGTCGCCAAGGGCAACCCCTCGGTCTCCAAGGTGGTGGGTGGGAAGCAGGTTTTGGCTCAGGGGGTAGCAAAAGCCATCGTCAGCGGAGCCAGTGGCATGTCTGGTCAGCAGGCTACAGCCAAGGCAGGCGGGGGTTCAAGTGGCAAGACTGGAGGTCAGAGTTCATTCGGTTGCGAAAAATTCCCTTTTCAGTGTATCAGCTTGCGTGTGAATCGCCTTTTGTATATTTTGCGTGTAGTGATGGCGACTCTTCAGCTGCCTGCCAACAACTTGGCGAATCTTGCCAATTTGCCTCCGGGCACGAAGCTCTACCTGACCACCAACAGCAAGAACCCCTCAGGGAAGGGCAAGCTGCTTCTCATCCCACAGGGAGCCATCCTCCGAGCCTCCAATGCAGGTTAGACACCTTGTGTTCTAATTTTGCTTCTCCGCAATACAGACATTTACGACGGTTTCATGAACTCATGACTCAATTGGTCTTTTGAAGTAACACACCATGACATTGGCTCTCCGTTATTACTGATGTGAGCAGCAGACCAAAATGAGAATCTTCTGAAATGTGGATATTTTGCAAGTCCTCACTTTTACTCAGTGGACACTTGATTGGATACGCTCACTGCTAAGATCCAATGCAAGAGGTTTATCATAGATTATATTTTTATAATGTCTCAATTAGCATTATTCTTATGAAAATGGTTTTATCATGTACAACGTTCTTTAACTCATTTGCTCCCAGTAACGAGTAAATACGTTTTTTGTGTGTCTTTTTTTTAATGTTGTAAGTGTCCCAAAAACACATTTTTTTGTTTTTTTATGCAAAAGCATACAGAAGGCTTTGATGCAGCCTCTCAATTGCAAAGAACGGTTGCAGAAATTGTAGTTATTATACAAACGGCCAGCAGGTGGCGAGCAAAGGAGATCAACCAGGGCCATCTAGATAAAAAGCTAAATTACAATTTTAAATAGATTTGTGAAAACTGATGAAACTTAGCTCTCTTCTAATGCTAATTGCTGCAAAACTGAAACAGATAGAAACATACTTTTTTTTTTTTTCCTCATGAAAGAAGATTTAATCTTTCTTTTGGTAGGTTCCATGCTTTTATAGCAATTGAACACAATGTTCTGTGGGTCTTGCAAAATCAGTCAAAATCTAGTAAAACAGCCGGGAGCGAACGGGATTGTTTCTGTGAAAATGGCTGGGAGTGAATGAGTTAAAGGGGAAGTCAGCCATAAACATTTCTTGACAATAACACAACATTCTTATTAATATTACATTTGTGGAATATGAGTTATGTAGCAAAATTCAGCCGTTTTTACCCATCTCAGGGAGCGGCCATTTTGCCACTTGCTGTTGACTAAAGATGACATCACAGTAAGTTGCTCAGGGCTCAGGCAACGACCAATCACAGCTCACCTGTCTTCTGAAGCTCAGCTGTGATTGGTTGTTACCTGAGACCTGAGCAACTGTGATGTCATCTTCAGTCGACAGCAAGTGGCAAAATGGCCGCCCCCTTAGTTGGATAGAAATGGCTGGATTTTGTTGCTTAACCACAAATCACAATATTAGACGAGTAGGGCTACATAGAACACGTTATTAAGAATTTGTGGGGGGTTGACTTCCCCTTTAGCTGTTTTTGTGAACCCTTCAAAAGCAATGTCAAGTCAATTGTATTTACATAGTTCAGTTCACAAAATGTATCTCAAGGCACTTTACACATTGAGGAGGTTAAGAACCACATCTCGTATGTACTGTATATAAGAAAACCAACTGAACCCCACATGAGCAAGCACTTGACAACGCAGGCAAGGAAAAATTCCCAATGGGCGCAGCAACAGTCATATCAACAATGGTTATAATCTCCTAATGACAGCAATGACAACAACTGCTGAGTATACAGGGTTAGCGTCCTAGCCATAAGCATTTTACCATGACATTACCCCTTGTATTAAATAAGTCACTGTTATCTAAAGTTAGGCCAGTTATCCCGGAGAAAAGCAACTTCCTAAATGACTACCACTTCTACAGGGTATTTTGGTGGTTCCACATTTAGATAGCTTTTTGTATCCTCTGGACTTTTGAGTCAATGTTGGTCGTCTTTTTTTTTTTTTTTTTTCCTCCTCAATTGCAAGCTAGAGGCTTAACTCTGCATTTCCATTGTCAAATTGTATTGAAATTGATTTGAAATGACTCAAATTGTTGTTTTTGATGAAAAGTAATGGGACGACTTTTGATGAGATTTGTGCCTGGTGTGCTCTTGTCTAATTAAGGTCAGCAGTCTCAGAGCAGCTCGTCTGCCGGCGCAGGGGGTGGCCAGACTTCCTCAGCTTCCTCATCCAGTTTGCCTTCCAACCTTTCCTACACATCATATATCCTTAAACAGACCCCTCAGGTAGGTAGAATTATTTCACAAACTTTAGACATCCTACATCATACCATGCATGTCTGTCACATTAGGCGACGCTAAACAGTACTATTCCATTCTATATTTCATCAAAACTTGTTGGGAAACTGCAATTCTATGAACATCAGCCATCTTTTACACATTGCAGGTGGGGGTGTGCTTTTTATACAACGGCAGGACATGCAACATTCATTCCCATGCTCTCAGATATTTTATTCTCGTCCACAGATGGTTACTTTCTAAAACCCTTGAAGCAGCACTGATCCAGGATCCACTTTTAGAACAGTGCTACCTTTGCATTGAGCCGTCAAATTCACAGTTCACAGAACTCCATTTGCTTAAATCAATGGATTTGATAAAAAAAAAAAAAGATTGTGGTGGTTTTGCATCCCATGTCTACTTTTAGGGTACATTTCTAGTGGGCCAGCCATCACAGGGCTCAGGGAAGCAGGGGAGTTCTGGTGCGGCAGCACATACTACGTCATCTCCATCGACCGCTCCTCAGCAGGCCATCAGGGTCACAGCTGGACAGAAAGCTGCCATTTTGGCTCAGGTAGGAAACTCCTGCTTCCTTATTAAACTTGAATATATTAACTTAGAGCATTAGTTCTGGACCCACTCACATGTCAAACTGACACATAAAACAAAAGAGGATTAAACAATGTATATTTAAAACAGTACAACGTCAAACCATATACGTAATTCCCTCGAACAAAAGTCACCCACTTGAGGTGTTGGAGACCTTCTCTGCCTTCTTTTTGATCTTAGTTATTGCTACATATCTGAAAGTAGATCTTGGTGCTACCTGGCATGTTGTGGTGGCACAATGTGGTACCACATTGAAGGCAACACTTAATTCAGACTTGTTTATAAACCCACAAAAAAAAAAAGCAATCGCACAAAAAAATCACAAGGTAGCGGGGGACACTTTACTGTCGAAAAAAGTATTAAATGTCTGTGTTACGACAACATCAGATGGTTGGCGGTTCCCAGGGTGCTCAAGTGAAGTTGTCAGACGGCTCGGTGAAGACGGTGACAGCGGCGGGCCATTTGTCCAAGCCGGGGATGACTACACTGAGAGTGAGCGGCGGAGTCATCACCGCCGCTAGCTCCACTCCCAGCGCCGTCAGCTCTGTGGCAGCCGGCAACCAGCAGCAGGTTAGTTCCTTGAGTCATTTTCTTTATTCCACTTAGATCAGCAAGCAACGGGTGCGGTCAAAGTACGTATAGAGTGACATGTTTACAATACTTCAAATGAAAAAATTGTTGACGTGTGAGAAGCTGGCTTGTGGTGATTCAACAAGAGGCAATGGGAAAACTTCATTAATCAAAAATCTAAAGTCAGCACAAGTCTCAGTGGTTTCTAGCACGAAAGAAGCACACTTTCTGATGCACAAAAGGATCACTGAGCAGCTTTTTCTTTTTGGCATAGTTAATGGAATTCTGTGGAGTGACTGTGAGAGGAATGAACAAATGCTTTGTCTTTGTGGATTCCATAAAACCAATGATCTGCAAACTTCCTTCACACAGATGCACGACACCAGGAAGCACAAAGAAAAGATGAACAAAAACAGGAAATGTGAACAGACTGATTGCTTTCAAAGCACACTGTACCTTCTGTCCCACTTAAACCTCAGCGTGACAGTGGCAAGCTTTGCATTAGCGTCTTACACATGAGAGCCTGCATATAAGCTGGAACAGACATGCTATTTATCTAACTGTGACTTTTAAAGAGGAAGTCAACTTTAAACATTTCCCGTCAATAATACGTTACATGAAACCTCACTAGTCTAAACCTGACATTCTGATTAACTCATTCACTGCCAATGACGACTATAGACGTCAAAATCCAAGCAAACAGCCAGTTTTAATTTTGAAAAAAAAGAAAAAAAGAAAAAATTTAAAATTAAAATTTTAATAAAAAAATAATAATTTAGTTTTAGTTATAGTCTTCTGACTAAATTTAATTAAAGCCTTAGTCATAACTCAGTCACCTGATTGTATTTTAGTTTTAATCCAACTTTAGTCAACAAAAATAAAGAGCAATTTTAGTCGACTAAAATTGGCTTTTGGAGGCCTCGACCCAGTATGTGGTCTCAGTAAGACCAAGACCGATAACAAGAACGTCAACGCCCGTGTTGTAGGGTAACAGGAATCCGTTCTACGCACAATGGTAGCACTTAGCAATGAAATTGTTGTCACCGTTGTTATTCATAACAACAATGATTAATAACTATGAATGAAAACAATGAATAACTAAAACTTCAATTCAAATTTCTTGTCAAAATTCGCACTGGCTGTTTGCTTGGATTTTTGATGTCTATAGTCGTCATTGGCAGTGAATGAGTTAATATTACATTTGTGGAATATGAGGTATGACGCAAAATCCAGCCATTTTTATCCATCTCAGGGGGCAGCCATTTTGCCACTTGCTGTCGACTGAAGATGACATCACTGTTTCTCAGGGCTGAGGCAATGACCATTCACAGCTCTCTTTTCTGAAGCTGCACTGGGATTGGTTGTCACGTGAGACCTGAGCAACACTGATGTCATCTTTAGTCGAGTTTGCAAGTAGCAAAATGGCCGCTGCCTGAGTTGGGTAAAAACGGCTGGATTTTGTTGCTTAACTCATAATATCAGGGGTCTCTAAGGATGACATTGCTCCCTGTACTGGTTGGCCGCCATCCTTCTCAGTGTGGATGAGCTCTTCATCGGTGTCTTTCCTCGCAGGGTTTCTCTGCGCCCCGCCATGTTATGTGCGTGTGTTTGTGGGTATGATCATGGGGATGTTGGGGGGGAGAGGTGGGTTTTCATTTTTTATTTTTTTTGTACTATGGATGTTTTAAGGCAAAAAATATTTTTTGTCAATTGAAGAGGGTGATGATATACTTATTATGTGCCACATGCTGTGTTTGATGCAGGCTTCTGAAGGTGGGAAGTCCGCCTCCCAGTACCACTCCCTCTTGATGGCAGCCAATCAAGCAGCAGTGATCAGTGCGGCTAAGAGCGCCAGTGCTGCAGGAGGCGGCGGCCTGTCGAAGACCGCCATGGCCACCTTGGTTAAAGGTGCCGCAAACTCTGCCGCAATGGCCAAAAATGCTGCTGGTTCAGCTGGTGCTGCGGTAAACATCGCCAAAGGCGTCGCCAACATGCCTGTCAGCATGGGAAAGGGTGCAGGCGCAGGCGGTGGCGCCGTTGTACCGAAAAGCGGTAGTACATCACTCGTCACAGCAGCATCATCGCTGGTCAGTGGCATGGCGACAGGAGGTGGAAAGACTTCTTCAACCCTATCAGGTAGGCTGAAAATGATCTTATGAAATATGATTTTGTTGATTTCATGAAAGAGCTTTTCATGTAAAAACAGGCATGCTGAAAGTCCACGCTGGAGGTTCCAACTCACAACAGACAGTCTTGACTATCCCTGCTAACCAGTTGAAACAGTTGGGGGTGACCAGTGGGTCTGGAGCAATGCAGACCATACTCATGCCTCTTGGCAAAGGTAAGATGCCATCTGAATTAAACAGCTGTGGAAGCTTATCTTCTAACTGGACTAGAATGGTGTTTGCCACATGTTAATTTTAGATTTAAGATTATGTATATATATGAATTCATCCCACAACATGTGATTGAGACAGTCTCAAGAAGGAGTCATGTCATATTGCCTATATCAAAACTTCTTCCAATTTTGAATTTCCTTACATCTATCATTGGTCATTTGATGTCATTGCACTGTGACTATTGGCGCTGTCCTCTCGTGGAAAAAGTTTTTTTTAGGAGTGTTGTCCCCAAGTTTTAAATGCAGTGTTATGCATGATGAGCAAGTAAATCCCATTCCCACATACTCAGGAGGAGTTAAATCGTATCCAAACTAGGTATTACTTATTGGTGTGCCACAAAGTATTGGAGCATAATGTCTTTTTTTGTAAACATTTATTTATCTTCCACTAACACTTCCAATTCCATCACTTTAAACTTCATTTTGCACTTAGGGTGCTCTCCCAAGTTGAAAACCGTCAGTTTCCTAAAGCATGAAACGCTCTTTCCTTTCAAAAGCACAAAATTCTCTTGCAAATATGGCCGTCTCCACCTCCTTTACACGTATTGCACACAGTGAGTGCAAACGCATATGATGACTGAACAGTGACCGCAATAATTAGCACCTGCTGTTTGGGATAATAAGCTTAACTCATTTGCTCCCAATAACGTGTAAATACGTTTGTTGTTGTTTTTTTTGTTTTTTTTATGTTTTAAGTGTCCCAAAGACGTATTTGTAAGTTTTTTTTAATTTTTTTTTATGCTAGAGCGTGCAGAAGGCTTTGATGCATCCTCTCAACTGCAAAGAACGGTTGCAAAAATGGTAGTTATTACACAAACAGCCAGCAGGTGGCAGCAGAGCAAAGGAGATCAACCAGGGCCATCTAGAAAAAAAGCTAAATTACTTTGAATTTTAAATAAATTTGTGAAAACTGATAAAACTTAGCTCTCTTCTAATGCTAATTGCTGCAGAACGAAAACAGATAGAAACATATTTTTTTTCCTGATGAAAGAAGAGACTTTAATCTTTCTTTGGATAGGTTCCATGCTTTTATAGCAATCGAACACAATATTCTGTGGGCCTTGCAAAATCAGTCAAAATTCAGTAAAACAGTCGGGAGCGAACGGGATTGCTTCTGTGAAAATGGCTGGGAGTGAATGAGTTAATCAACTAAATAATAAACTTCCATTTTGCCAGTATGTTCCTGTGATCTGATACCAAAAGAATAGTTCCAACTTCCCAGTAGTCTATGCTTTATAGTATCACAACATTGGTGTAAGTAAGTAGAGGATGCAGTAAAATTCTACATCATGACAGACTTCAACCAAAATAATAAACAATACAAAATGGTGTTGGTTTACCTGCAATTGAATAGTTATGTACAGTAAATAAATACCCTACTACATTCTGTACTACCGACATATCCAGGCCAGGGAATGCGCGCGTTTGATGACTGACGCTCGCTTTTTCTTTGCCACAGTGAAGACGGAGCCGTGTGCTGGCACAGCTGTCACAGCCGGTCCGTCACCCCCGGCAACAGCCCCCATCCCCACATCTGTCCACATTCCGTCTGCAGCCACCGCGGTCAAGCAAGAGCAAGGCGCCGATCATTCTATGCCTGACCTCATCAAGTATGGATGGCTGCTTCTTTTACACTCACAGAAAAAGAAAAAAAAAGGCTACTCTGCAGAAGCTTGTGCAGCCTAGTATGCATCAGAATGGGAAAGGAATTATCTCTGCTAATTACTTAATAATCTGCTCTTTCCTCAGCACGGAGTACATAGAGACAATGATGCAGCTGCTGACAGCTGTAGTGAAAAAGTTTCCTCTCATTGTGCCAGACAAGTGTAAGTGAGCATTACATTTGGCTGAATTAGATACTACACACTAAAAATACAAACTGCAGGGGCAGTCATTTGAGTCTGTTTCTTCCCGTGTAGCTGAAGACTCGCATCCATTCTGTGCCTCTTCAACAGAACAGTATTATTCCTGGAATATTGGAAAACGCAGGGCATCAGAGGTACGTTGCTATTTTCATCCCGGTCATTTTCCAATTATTTTGCATCAACACATCTACAGCTTAATTAACAACATTTTGTTTTTAGTAAACTGGAAATATGTTTTCAGATAGGTTTGTTTTGAGAAATCGTCATGGGGGAGCCTCCACACAGGGAGGGATGGCTGGTCTTCTCCTGCGGGCGTGCGGTTGTCCCGGGGGCCCCTTGGCCCCGAGGAGCTGTGGCTCGCTTCAGTCTGCATGGAGCAGGCTGCGGTCACTGTGGGCCGGCGGTCTCTGGGATGGTATTCCTCCCTGTGGCGGTTGATCGTTATCCCTCTCAGTGTGGACGAACTCCTCCTGGGTGCCTTTCCTTACAGGGTACTTCTGTGCCCCGCCATGTTGTGGTTTTCGTGTATCTGTTGTGTTTTGGCTGTGTCTGTGGGTACGATCATGGGGATGGGATTTATTATATTATGGATGTTCAGCACTTTGAGTTGCATTTTGAATGTATGAAAGGTGCTATACAAATAAAGATTGATTGATTGAAATGAGCATGGTCACAGAATAAAATGACCTCGTATCTCAAAGCAACATGACTTTTTTTTTTTTTTTGCTCAGTGTTGCATATCCTGAGTCAGCTACAGCAGCTTTCTGCTTGCCTCATGTCTTAACATCTACTCAGATGTGTATCCCTGCCTCGTCTCATCTCCTCTTAATTGTTTCATCGATCCTATGGTGTAGCACCCCCTGCCTCCAAGAATGCCTTTCAGACAAGCCCAGAAGGGAATATTTTATTTACATTTATTTTATACTGTATTCATAATCATAGAACATCATTAAGTAGGTCAAGGCGAAGTGGAATGGATAGATTAAATGTAAAAAAAAAAATCCCCACAAGAAATAGTCAAACAAGTAGTTTACTTGTTTGATAGAGAAAAATTCAAATCAAAACAAAATATCATGAATGACTCCTTCAATAAAACATTTTTTTTTCTGTAATTACACAAGAAACATTGCTAATGGCTTAAGGTGATATAAATCAAGTTTTCTACAACTTGCTAATTTATTGCAATGCTTTTCAACAGCTATATAGTAAGTTACTGGAAAAGCTTTAAAATGTGTTAATTTGTGTTAAGGTGTGTATGAATTGCTTAATTGTGTGAAAGAATTTGAATGTGCATTTAAAAATAAATAAGATGTATGTGTGTATGTAGCTTCAGCGGGCAGTGGCCGTCAAGCGGACCATCCAGAACGTGCTGGATCACTCGCCTCGCCTCCAGGCTCTGATGCCCCCAAAGACCAGGGAGGTCGTTCAGTGGTGTCGGCAGAGGGGCTACACCCCGCCCGACCCCGAACCCCAGCACAAGAATGACGACGAGTCCATCGAGGACGTCCTCACGCAGATTGACAGCGAGCCAGGTGCGTGTGTTTCTTTAATTGCAACAGTGTACATGCACTGTGGAACCATTTGAACTTGTTTAGGCTTGCTGATTAGGGTGGTTGACTTCCAATCGCAATGTTTTTTTTAATAGGAAATAATGCAAAGTGGCAGCACGTTTGCCCCTGAGTTGAGAGGTTCTGGATTCGAATCTCGGCACGAACCCTCGTGCGGAGTTTGTTGCCATGCTTGCGTTCATTTTTCTGGTTACACCGTCTTCCTCTCACAATTTAAAAACATTCTTCTTGGGTTCATTGAAGACAATTGTCCTTAAGTGTGACTGTGAATGATTGTTCATCAGGGCACCAGTCAAGACTGTATCTCCCATTTTACCCAAATTCAGCAGGGGTAGGCTACAGTTCAGCCAGGACCCTAATAAGGATAACCGACAGAATGGATAATATGAAGTGAATTCAAATGTCCCAGACTCATAGAACTTTTATTCGCTGTACAGGTACTGCTGCATTTAACATTTAACATTCTTAACTGCCATGCAATTGTAGAAGGGAAAGGGACCATAAAAACAAGGAAATAGATGACACCCTACCACTTAAAATGTTTATAATTGCCTCTATTACCTCATTCATTGCCAGCAGTTTTCAAAGCAGATTTCCCCATATTACCAGCTGTTTTATAACATTTTTATTTATTTTTTGAAAGAATTGTGTTGAATTGTGTTGAATTGTTGTTGTTTTTTTTTTTTAGCTTTTTCTGTTTTGTTTTTTGTTTTTTATTTCTAAATAAGCAGTAGAAAATGTAGCCATAAACATTGCTTCCTCACCAAAAAGCAGCTACAGTGGAGTGTTTTAAGTCCCGCCTTAAAGATACACTTTTATTCCTTGGCTTTTAGTACAATACTGTGAATTGTGTGGTCTTTTCTTGTTTTTATTTATTTATTTATTTATCTATTTTTAATGTATTTTTTTTATTTTGTATTTATTTTTTATTTTACTTGTTAATTTTAGAATTTAGGGACTTTTTTTTTTTAAATGGTTGGTTTGACTAGATTTTATGTTTATGATAGTGTGCGGATCTCAATGTGCAGCACTTTGGAAATGGTTGTTTATAAAATGTGCTATAGAAATTAAGTGGATTGTATTGGTTAAACAAACTTTTTGTGAAAAGAAACAAGCCAAGCAGAACAGTAATTTTGACACTCATGTCTGCTATAATAATGACACCTCAAACTATAAAACACCCCAAAAAAAAGACTGGAAAAGGCTATTTTATTTTTTTTCTTTGGCAAATATACTTAATTCAGAAACGTTCAAGGAGAAATTCTTAACCTCATGAATGACGTGTCAAGCTAAGATTCACCCCCTAATCGCTTTTACCCAAAAGATGTGATAATCTTGAATCCAAAGCGATGCAACGCCGCCATCTGCAGGGCTCTGCAAGTGCTGCTCATGACGAATATATCCGTCTGTGGCAGTGAACGTTTGGATTCCAGTTGAGAAATTTTAACATCAGTGACAGTAAATGAGTCAATAGTTCAATCTCTTAATACCACAATCATGATCCCAAAACACTTCATTATCATTTCAAGCTCATTTTATAAAATTATTAATCTGTAATCAAGACATAATTTCCACTAAGTAGAAGGAAGTGCAACGTTTTTCTGTCTGGGATGTTGCTGCTAATGAGATGATGTGACTGACGTACGATGGAATCTATCCGCAGAGTGTCCCACCACGCTGAGCAGCAGCGACGAGCTGGTGCTGCGGTTGGAGCAGATGCAAGCCCTGCTGAAGACCGAACCGGAGGAGGCCGACGACGAGATCGTCGACATCGTCACTGTGACACCGCCGCCGAAACTCAAAGTCAAGGAGGAGGAGCAGGAGGCCGACACGGAGCCCAAATTCTTCTTGGGGCCTTGCTTGACGGCCCAGTTTGTCAATGAAGCAGCTCAGCAGGTTAGGAACGTCTTAACTCTTTTACTGCCAGGCGTTATCAAAGAAAAACTTTGATGTGCCAGAGGCTTTGATCAATGTGACGAAAAAAGATACAATGCTTCCATCTGCTGGCCATAGTTTAGAGTGTTTTAGATTCCACAATCCATTGACCAGGCAGTGCTGCACTTAGACGTTGCATTGAGAAAAAAATAATAAAAAAAATTGTTGACGTAATTTAACGTTTATGGCAATATACGTCATAATTTTACTGATCGTTATTAAACGTTTTTGGCGGTCAAAGACTTAACCATTTTTTTCATAGTGGTTGGATGTTGGATATGGTCAAATAATATTGTTTTGCTTTATAGAGGGGTGATGCCATTTTTTTTTTCTTTGTTCAGTTCAAGCTATATTCTCTTCTTTATGTATAAGTCCTGTTTTGTATCCTTGGGCTTGCACAAATCATCTATATGCACATTCTCCCGTTTCTTCTGACACAACCAGCATGCTTAACCTGGGAATTTGTGAGCAACCGCCAAAGAGGCGCGATTCTTTGAAGTCTGAAACTGGCTGTAAATCATGATGCATGAAATTTTCCTGAGGCTTGAGATTGAGAGTGTCATTCAAATCCATTAAAAAATATATAGCACACTTCAAATATGAAAAGAACTTGCATAGCCACATAGACACATTTGGCAACTAGCATAGAAGCAAATAAAAACAAATGATTAAAGGGAACTTAAGTTAAGTAATTTGGAAAATTTTTAACCACCATTTTGACATTCTACTGCCCTCTTCTGGCAGCTTAAATAGACGTCAAAGTGCATTGAGAACATCCCGGCTCACCTGTTTTCTGGGTTTGGTCACGTGACATTCGCAACGCGAGCCCGAGGGCACTTTGCTGTCGACTGAAATTGATGTCAGAGGGGGGTAGAATGTCAAAATGCCCCCTAAGATGTTTGGAAACGGGGTGACTCAGCCTAATTTTTATCCCATCAACAGAATATTAAATGGATACTTAACTTGACTCATTGAGCCTTTTTCAGCAGTGAGAAGGTACTAATTTGTCCATTATTTTTCATGCGCTATTAATACTTTGAAAAACGCAAGGGCTCAGGAAGCGGGTAGCGACCAATCGTGGCTCAGTTTGCTGACCAAACCCGGAAAACAGATGAGCTGTGATTGGTCGTTACCTATTTCCTCAGCATGCGTGATGTCATCTTCAGTCGACAGGAAGTGGAAAAATTAGGTTTTAATGGGATTAATTGTTCATGAAAAATAATGAAGTTATGAAATTAATTTTGGACAAAGTATTAACTTTTTTTTACTGATGAAGGTGGCGAAATGAGTCAAGTATCCCTTTCAATCAGAATACTGTGTTGAGACTAATGGGGACACGTACAACAAACCTTTGACCCTTTATATGTCTAACTCACCATTGTTGTCATAGTGGCAGTTGTGCGCTTTCAAAAACAGAAAGAGGAGAATTCTGCTGTGAGCTTTTCTTCAGCACACGGGAGAATAATGACCTTTATGGCTGGAATTTGTGCTTCTCAGATTGGAATCACCTTCCAGCCGGTGGAGGTGGAGAAGAACCTCTTTGCTCCGGTGATTGAAGACATGATTGTGAAGGTCAGTCACATGTTCCTGCAGAGCTTCCATTTTCCTTCACTCAACTTGGATTGAAGAAATGAATTATGCAGTGTGCCCTCGCAGTTCTGCACATTTCACCTTGCGCTGTGCAGAGATGTGTGTTCTTTCGTCTCGTGACTAAAGTGTGTGTGTGTGTGTGTGTTTGTACACTGCAGGCAACAGAGCAGTTGGCCAGTGACATCCTGAGAGAAGCTCTGGCCGGTGCCTTCGCCAAATCTCCTCACAACAGGTCAGTTCCAGTATGCCTTTAACACGCAATCTTCGCCATTCTTCATCTACACTACCTGTGTATTTTTTCTGAACATGTTTTGCATGTTTAACACTCATTCACTGCCAGCCATTTTAGAAAATTTCAAAATTTTCAATACCCGTGCGATATTTCGTTCAGTAATTATATATATAAGCGGAATCTACCAAATGACAGAATAGAATAGAATACTTTTTGCTTCGTCCCGTTCTTTTATAATTGACAGTAGAAAAATGTAGGTTTGCCAAAATACAGCCATTTCTCCCATGGACTCTGAAACTGTTTATTTCGTATAAAAATGGGGCAATGATGTCATCTACCGGTGGTTGGGCATCAGTAAAGTTGTTTCCAAGTTTGACATTTACAGTGGAGCATAATCAGATTCTCCCCACACCTATCCCTGCTCTAAAAAATATGTAATTGACAAGTATACTTGTCAAAGGCAGTGAATGAGTTTAAAAAAAATAATAATAATACAGGAGGCACATTTTTTTTTTACAGTTTAAAACTGTTTCCCGGTGTCTTAACATGTCTGTGATATGCTTTCATCAATAGATCCCAATAATCAAGAAATACAGCTGAGTTACATGATCCATAGATTGGTAATAAAGTTCATTCTTACATATAAGTACTGGCATACCAAGTGCTCCTCAATACCCTACCTAGCCTTGAGCCAAAAACATAAGCCAGTATGAGTGGCTCCTTGATAAATTTTCAAAATATTTCGTCACTAAAAGTTTTTATTTTTATTTTTTAAGAACACATTAACTCATTCACTCCCAGCCATTTTCACATTTCGCAATCCCGTTCACTCCCGGCTGTTTTATTGGATTTTGACTGATTTTGCAAGGCCCACGGAATATTGTGTTCTATTGCTATAAAAGCATGGAACCTACCAAAAGAAAGATTAAAGTCTCTTCTTTCATCAGGAAAAAAAAGTATGTTTCTATCTGTTTCCGTTTTGCAGCAGTTAGCATTAGAAAAGAGCTAACTTTCATCAGTTTTCACAAATCTCTTTAAAATTCTAAGTAATTTAGCTTTTTTTTTCTACATGGCCCTGGTTGATCTCCTTTGCTCTGCTGCCACCTGCTGGCCGTTTGTGTAATAACTACCATTTCTATTACCGTTCTTTGCAGTTGAGTGGCTGCATCAAAGCCTTCTGTATGCTCTATCATGAAAAAACAAAACAAAAAAAACCCGTATAAATACGTCTTTGGGACACTTAAAACATAAAAAAAAAAAAAAAAAAAACATATTTACATGTTATTGGGAGCAAATGAGTTAAAGTATTGTTTGAATTATTTTAACTGTATTTGAGCCTAGCATTTAAGTTTAAAAAAAAATGTCCTCTGTAGTGGACATATCATAGCTTAAAAAAAAAAAAAAATTCTTTTGCAGTATTCCAGTTACTTCACAAAGATTGGGGAATGTCAAAATAAACATGATTGGACAATATATTTGTTTTTCCTGGTAGTCAGGAGGATAAACAAATATTAATTTAAATTCCTTTCAATTAAGCAGATCAAGCAGATCATTAATGTTTAGGTTGAAACATAAAAAAAAATGTATAAATACGTTCAGGAGTATGCATGGTTAATTGTGTAAAAATGTCTCCGCTGTTCCCTGATCTAAAAAGTTTGAGAACTCCCGCAGCAGGCAAGCGTCCTCTCATAGATTTATTTTTTTGTTTGTTTTTGTTCTCCAGGGCTCCAAGAGAAATCACAGCCATGAACATCCACCAAGCCATCTGTAGCATCCCAACCTGCGACTTCCTCACCAACGCGCACATGGGTTACCTGACTAAGGACAACTGACGCCGAGAAGGAGGTCTGTCGGATCCGGATCCACATTCCCACCAGAAAGGTCCTCTCGCTTAATGATCTCATTGACTTGATCACTGAAGGGCTTCACCACCTCGCTGCTCCTAGACGCCACACGAACGTGGCTCTTTTGTTTTACGCAGATAGTTGCACTCTGGCTTTACCTCGGCAGCAGATTATTATTATTTTTTTTTAGAATGATTGAAAAAGTTTCCTGTCACAAATCAACCACACAGACTGACACTACTTTATGAATTCCAATTCTTCTAATTCACCTTCGTAGTTCCTGCCCTCCCTTGAGCACGGACGGGAAAGCAAATCTGCTGTTGCCATGGTAACCATGGACCTGCTATGATGAGCATCCTTTCATGTTGTACTGTACGGTGTTACCCCGCAGGGGTAATTATGCTCACATGATTTTTGCCGGTTTTACTCACTTTCCAAACCTTTTTAATTCACACCACGATCGTATCAATTGGAAAGATTCATATGTTCACATCATTATTTTTATGATGGTATGTGTTCTAGTCACCAGTCTCAGTATTTATATCAGTCAACTCGTGTTGTTGTGATCAACGTGAAATAGATGCCATTTGCAAGTCTCTTTTATATTTTTAGCCAGAATCATACCCTGACAACAGTGTGTGCGCGGGTGTGAGAATGCGTGTGCGTGTGTGGTCTGTGAATGTGTACTGGACCGATACGGTGTTGATCATGTCGTTGTTCAGTAAAACACGCAGTTGTTGTACACTCAAGTGTTGGTCTGAGTGGATGTTGAGGCTATTGAACCAAACGAGAGTGGACAATACCCCCAGTGTTGTTGTTTTTTTTCATGTTTCAGTGAAAACCAAAAATATGATCATTATTCTTGTAATAAACAGCAAAAAAAAAAAACCAAGCAAGTCCCATCTAATTCTGGCATGCAAAAAATCGCCAACAATGCATGCGCACACACCTCATTAAAAGAACTTCAGTACAATAGGTTGAAGGTTTTCCTATTTTTATTGATACGTAAAGCAAAGCATATATTTTTTTTAATTTCCAGCCCAGAATTGAATCCCATGGACCACCATATGTTCCATGTGAATTCACATTGCACATATTCCTCCAACCACTTCCTTTTTTTTTTTTTGCTTGACATAGTATGAAGGGATTACAGTAATAAAGAAATCACACCAGCCGTAGGTCGACTACTGAGCACCGAATTCCTTGTGGCACAGATAGGACAGCTCAGAATTGTTCCTTCGGTAGTCCTACCGATTCAACGTCTTATCATCATTGCTCTCTCTCTCTGTTTTTTTTTTTTTTACGTGTTTGTGTGCGTGTGCGCGTGCATGTGTGTGCGTGCGCATGCGTGCAAATACGTGTAAATTTATACTCATTAATTCACCTAAAACCTAATAAAAATCCCATTACCCTTCACCTTAACCGGATACTTCAGAGTCTCGCCAGAGTCGTGAGGTTCAAACGGTCAGGAGACCAGAGAAAAGGTCAGAAAAGATAAAAAGAAAAGAAAGATAAATCAAAGTAAAATCCAGCACCGACCAAACACTTCCTGCCTTCCCCATGGTTACAAAATCAAAGTCTTACGCCAACCCCAGAAGCCTCTAAATTCCAACAAATTAAAAAGATCTCAAGAGACCAGAGGAAAAACTAAAGAGAGGAAGGGGGGAGGGATAGATGAGGCAGAGTGAGATCCACAGAAACCAGTGCATCCAGTCCATCAAAGTGAAATCCAGCACCAACCAAACACCTCCTGCGTGGTTACAAAACCAGACTCTTACGCCAACCCCAGAAACAAAATTCACAAAATAAATTCCAACAAATTAAGGAGATTTCAAGAGACCAGAGGAAAAACTAAAGAGAGGAAGGAGGGAAGGATAGATAAAACAGAGTGAGATTCACAGACACCAGCACCCACTGATTCATCACAACTCATTTGAGGCGGGTGTGTGCCTTGACCTCCGCCGAACCCCCGAGACTGACTCACCGAACCGCTGGGGTTCGAGCAAACGGTGACAAAATGACGTGTACCGGTAATGTTGTTTCTCTAATGTGTGTCGTCTGATTAATGTCACACTGCGCTGCACAAATCTTTACTCATTGGCTGTTAATTATGTTTACATTGTTGTTGATGATGTTTTCCTACTCCATTAAGGGACTGCTTTTAGGATTCCTTCTACCTCTGTCTGAGGCCCCCAGTTCCGACTCAAGTAAGTAGTAATAAGTAAGTTCTTTGTCAGATGAAACTGGGGGCTTCAACAAGGTGGAAGGAATTATGAACAGTTCAAATTAGCAGTAGTTAGCAGTAGGGGTGGGAACCTCTGGGTACCTCACGATACGATACGATATGCGTTTCAAAGCTCACGATAACGATTATGTCACAATATAATGATACTGCGATTATCGATATATTGGTCAGGTAATTAATCTACGATAAAACTAATCCTATAATAATAATATTAATAATAATAATAATAATAATAATAATAATAATAATAATAATAAAATAATATAAATATAATATAAATACATAATATATAAATATGTATAATGTACATATACAAAAATATAAATACAATAATAAAAACTAAAAATAAATTATATATATATATATATATATATATATATATATATATATATATATATATATATATATATATATATTATATATAATATATATATAATATATACAGTGTTCCCTCGTTTTCCGCTGGGGTTAGGTTCCAAAAAATACCCGCAAAAAATATATCCGCGAAGTAGTTAGCAACTCTTATAAATGTTTTAAGGCTCTAAAATCCCCGACCGCACAATTTATACACTTTTCTCATTGAGGCATTTACATGTTCTCATATTTCTCTCTTGTTCAAACATTGACAATGTTCAGACCTTCATAAATTTTATTAAATGGGTATATTACTGTAAAAAAAATATGCAAAATTGCACTTAAAAAAAAATCCGCGATACAGCGAGACCGCGAAAAGTGAACCGCGTTATATCGAGGGAAGACTGTATAATAATTAAAAAAAAAAACAAGCTAATGAGTCTTCTTCGCCTGAAGACTTGTCCATTTCCCCGCCACTCTTATAAGGCGCTCCCCCGAGTGGCCCGCCAAGTAATTTCTCAATAAGTCATGAACAGTGGAGCCGACAATAGTAGCTAGTTATTAACTACAAACATCCCGATACTTGCGCGGACGTATGCAGTTAAGAGGCTGCATCAAAGCCTAGCATAAAAAAAAACAAACAAACGTATAAGTACGTCTTTGGGACACTTAAAACATTTTAAATAGAACATATTTATAGGTTTTTGGGAGCAAATTAGTTAATGGTGGGAAAAAGTTGATTTGCTAAATTATTACGGTCACTTTTTTTTTTTTTTTCCCCTCAATGTGTCGACTTTTTCATCCACTGTATGGCTTTTTGAGGAGTTTGACTTTCCACTGTAAGCAACTCTGTTCATTCATATTTTTTAGTGTAAGCAGTACTTTGAAAAAAATAGAAGGACAAGTGCTCAGAAGAACCTAATCGTTTTTATTTCATCCACATCATACTTAGATTTTTCCAATAGATTGACAAAATCATAGTTCTGCGACAAGTTCCCAAACAAAGAAATGAAATAACAAATTTTTTAACTGCTAAAACCCCAAACCAAATTAAGAGCATACACATGTTTATACAGGAAACACACAGTTTTGATTTCTTGTTGTGTCAAAACAAAACAGGCTAGTCACTCACATGCATATTCAATTCCATAGCAACTGGAGCAGACTTTAAAGGGGGCGGGGTCACCGTGTGATGTCATCATCTTCCAGCGCGCTCTGCAGGGGTCTCTCCTGACGCGTTCCCTTGCATAGATTTCCAAAGACATTCTTCTGTCCCGTGTTAAAAGGCTCGCGGTCCGCTTTGGAAAACGGCAGAAGGGTTTGGTGGCAGCTTGGTCCTCACCAGATGCTCCTGCTTTGGAGAAACACCACAAACATCAAGACGCATTCTCTTTTCCTTCTCGCCATGATCAAATGTGTCGCAGTCAAATTGGGTCAAAGTTATTTTAACTTCATTGCTGCCGAGTTCGTTTCATGTGAGCATCAGAGAGGCGGCGTGGTGGGCTCGCGGTCCCGGAAGCCCTTGGGTGGGTGGTGAGGGAAGGCTTGATAAAAAAGCACAGTGTGTGCGCGTGTTAGTGTAGTCACCCCCTCCCACACATACACACAAACCCCCATCTTTTGTGCTTTCAATGCAGCAGCCTGTTCTGCCTCTCCACTTTGTCCCGATCCGTTATTCCTCTCATTGCTTCGCAAACTTTTTACACCTCCAAAAATACTTAGCTCTCCAAGTACCATCATCATGATGAGGGATGTTCGATACCGCTAGTACTGATACATAAAATTTCAATGACAAATGATTGCAAAACTCTTTGCAATAATATTTTGTGTGCAAAACACGGTGTCTAAACACAGACCTTCTGATTAGGGATGTAACGATAAAGGGCAATATCGTGATATCGTGATATTAAAACTGCCACAATATCGTCGTCGTCAGGTTCACAATATTTAAAAGGAGCACGTCTGCTTAAAACAGGGGTGTCAAACAAAAGGCCCGCGGGCCGGATCAGGCCCGCAAAGGGGTTTAATCCGGCCCGCAAAGGGGTTTAATCCGGCCCGCAAGATGATTTTGTAAAGCATAAAAAAATAAAAAATAAATAAAAAATGTAATGTCGGACTAATTCATCAGCCGGGCCACAATCAAAATATATAAAATTTGTAATTTCACAAACAGTCCTCAGATGAGCAATGCAACTTGTACGGGGGCACTTTTTTTTTTTTTTTTAACAATATTGTGATCTTATTTAAATATTGCCCCCCCTCCCAACAATATCGTGATAATGTTGTAATCGTATTGTGACCTTCATATCGTAAAAATATTGTATTGTGATGTTTGGATGTTTACATTCCTCATTCTGATTAATGCTGCGTTTGTGGAATATGAATTAAGCAGCAAAATCCAGCTGTTATTATCCATCTCAGTGGGCGGCCAGTTTGCCACTTGCTGTGGACTGAAAATGACATTAGTTACTCAGGGATCAGGTAACGAACGACCAATCGTTGCTTAGCTTATGAATGTTACATGAACAAACTCAGAAAACAGCTGAGTCGTGATTGGTTGTTACCTGAGTAACTGTGATGTCATTTTCAGTTGACAGCAAGTAGCAAAATGGCCGCCCTTTGAGAAGGATAAAAACAGCGGTAATTTTTGGTGTTTTTTTTTTTCAATTTTAGTTTTAGTTATTTCTAGGGGTGTCAAAATTAGTGCGTTAATTTAAAGTTCCTTTTAACGCCACCACTATTTTCTTTTTTAATGCACGATTTAATGACCGCCCCTGACTTGAGGAAGCCTTTACTGGGGGAATTCCAGTCGCAACGCAGCAGACACGTCCACATCAAAATTTAGCAGTAAATTAATGTAATATTAATGCATATATTTGTGGAGACTGGGGGCAAGTTGTATTTTACAATTTTAAAAATGTGCAGAATTTCACAAGTTATGTCATGTTCAAGATAGATAGCTCTTAATATGCAACAAAAATACACTGAGCTGTCAGTCTTACAAATGAAATTCTGCCATCTAGTGGCAGAAAACGACCTAAACACAAATCAATAGCACACTCGTTTTTGTTTACAGTACATCTTTTTAATCTTAACTTAATTTTAGGAATTTTTATGAAATTACTGTGTCAATGATGAAAAGATACATTTTTCTCACTTTAATGTTAACAAGAAAACTTGGAAAAAAATATATTGTACATTTAGAACAGATAGAAAATGTGCGATTAATCGCGAGTTAACTATTGATGTCATGCGATTCATTACAAATAAAAATTTTAATCGCCTGACACCCCTAGTTATTTCAGTAATTTTAGTTAACTGTAATAGTTTCCACTCGCAAGTCAAAGCAAAATATTGGCCCAATGACAAGCTTGTATCTCGGATCACGTGTATTCTCAAGGCACCGCTGCTTTATTGTTTTATATTTATGGCCTAGAAGCATTTTGACTGCACGAGCATTAAGTTAGTAATAGACTCTGGTGCATTCAGACAAATTCGGAACTCTGTTGTAAGATAAGGACCATTTAGTGAGTTTTTTTTTTTTTTTTTTTTTTTTGTGTACTTTATCATCCAACCCTGAATACGCTGAATAAGAAATTTGTGTTTCCCCCAACTTCTACAAAAGTGAAAGCATGATAAAATGAAGCAACTACACCACAATGCTTGATGGATGAATATTTTGATGAATTGGTTTCTTGTATCTTTACACCTCATTACTTCATTCCAAATTTTCTGGCTTTCCCCAAACGCTTATTTTGTCTTTCCCCTTTGCCAAATTGGCACGGGATGCCCTTGTGTGCTCCCGGGCAGCGTGGGAAAGGGGAAGAGGTCCAAGCCAGAGAAAATAATGAGAGCGAAAGCCTGTCACGAGGCCTGCAGATAGACCAAGAAAGCAGGACAATGGATAAAAATATCAAAGAAGTGCTGCATTGGCCCACAAGCGTTCGGATTTTTTTTTTTTTCCCCTCTTTAGTGCTGCTCTGGAAACGGAGCCGCCGTGCGCCGTTTGCAAGTGAAGCCGAGTTGTTCGTCACCCTGCATCCTAAATGAGTTCATCAGCAATTTTGTTTTGTCTTGCTCATGTCTGACACGGATTACACGGTCTGTGCACATGCAAATCGCTTTGCCTTGTGATGTGCTCGCATACGGCAAATGGAAGGCCATGACCACACATAGATACTTTTGAAAAGTATAATTCGTGTTTTCCTCTTTTATGGTCAAATTTCAGTGACTATTTATATGTTTTTATTAATGTGTTTTGGGATTGTCTTATGTCAAAGTGATTGCTGTTGTTTAATAATCATTTACTTGCCAGCCATTTTACAGCATATTGACATTTTCAAGATCCACAGGATATCGTTTTTGATGACGATATACTTTGAATCTAGCAAATGATTGAATAGACTCTTCTTTCACCAGAGAAAACGTTTGACTAGGCCTTTTTCCGTTCTTTTATAATCTGCAGTAGAAAAAGGTGAGTTGCACAAAATAAACAATAATTTAAACCTGCCATGTTTTTGGAATGTGGAAGGAAAACCCACGCAAGCACAGGGAAAACATGTTGGAGTTGGGATTCAAACCTGCAACCGCTTAATTGCGAAGCTCCTACTACGGAACTTTGTGCTATTTCACTTGAATAAATTTGATTTTCAAGAGTAATGCTGCATTCGAGGATGGTCGGAAGTCGGAAATATCTGAGTTGAAACTTCCCAGTTCAGACCTGAAAGTAAACAACCAAAATGGCGGATAGTGATAAATTGTTTTTTTTTTATTTTGGTCCTCAAAACTCATTTTGACCTCTAGAAAACTTACCTTTTTACAATTTTGCTTCATTTATTGTTTTAATCTTATTTTATAAGCATTCCATACAGTTTAAGTAGTTTACTGTATAATTTCATGCAGGGATATAGCGGCAATACTGTCACGTACGTTGCGTTACGTGAAGTTATGGTGAATATTTATGAATGAAGAAAGCTATCTAGTTTTATACTCGAGTAAATTGTGTTTTGCCATTCAGAGTGACGTCACATTGTGGTCCGCCAGTGAAGTCGGCGTCCTTTTTTTCTTCCGACTTCGCAAGTGGAATTTCCGAGTTCAAGCGGGCGTTCCCGTACACACTTCCTGGTTTGAACTCGGAAAAGTCCGACTTCCGACCATCCTCGAATGCATCATAACTCTTCTGATTCTTGTCTCTTTTCTAGGAAATGACAGTTCAGGCTTCCGATTGGCTGAATAAGTTTAACAGTCAGGGTTTATTGTACTACCTGCTGCATGTCAACAGAGATGTTTTTGACTTGACCGTACTTTTTAATACTCACAAAAAGTTCAGGATATGCTAATTGCGCTTTGAGGTGAAATTTCAGGATGAACTGAAAATATACTGTAACATTTATATATTTGAAGATGTTTAACTACATAGGATTGAATTGTGAAGATTTTTTGTCCACATTATTTTGGGCATGGCAAAAAGTCTGTCCAGACTCCAGCATATGAGAACTTCACTGTCTTAAGTTAAGTCGCATCAGTGATTATTTAGCGCAACCCTCGCTTGTTAGCTTAGCTGTTAGCTTAGCTGTTAGCTTAGCTAGAGGCTAGCGTTTGCGACGACCTCGTGGGAAATCCTACAGTGTTTGAGAGCTGGTACTTAATTGTTCACTCTTTTGATTTTATATACTTGTCAGATTTTCCGAATCATTCCGCTTACTGTGTCATCAACAAGCTTAAATAGACTAGAAGAGTGACACAAAAGCGTCAAAGTGGATTTTACATACTGCAAGTATGCTGATGTGATGATTCATGGCTGCTTAACGTCTTCATCATCAAGGTCAGATTTTAATTGCAGCCACTCATTTGGGACTTTGTTTAAATTTAAGCTTCATCTACTTGTAGTATAGCAGTTTCGGAGGGAGACCCTTTTCTGTTCCAGCGTGACTCTACCCCAGTTGTTGTGCAAGAAACACCTTTGGGATGAACTCCATAACAGATTGTGAGCCAATGAGAGCTGACCTCGCAGACGTTCTTCCGACGATTAAGTAAGTTGATGGTTGCGGCCTCGTCGCTATCGCTTCCCCTCGCTAACCGGGCCACTCCGAATAATAGAGTGTGTGCCCTGCCGTTGACCTCCCTCCTCTTTCATTCCGTCACACCCCCTACAGCACTAACATATGATTGAACATCACAGAGAGAATTATGCAGACCACCGAAGGGTCAAACTAGTTCATCTTCGACTAGCGTGAGTTGCCAAATGACACTTTGTGTAAATTGTTAGCCTAATAGCATAATTGCCCAAAGTTAGTGGTTTTTAAACTTATTTGCACCTGGTACCACCGAAAAAAACAAACAAAAAACAAACAATGTTGCCTCTCCAAGTACCTTCATGATGTATTGTAGCATTATACAAAGTTTGACCATTAATGTGCTTAAGTATCAGCGGGGGAAAAAAAACATACTCCACTTAAAAATTATTCATTTAAAGTGTATTGGACTAGGGACTGCAGCTTTTTAAATATTTTAAGAATTAAGTATTCCACCAATTAAGCCATTGATTAATAGAGTCTACACCGTCGTATTTTTGACTTTGATTGTGTGTGGCTTTTAAAGGGCGGGGCCTAAACTGGTGAGTGATGTGCATCAGCCAGTGAAGAAGAAGAAAAAAAATGTTGGCACTACCTGACTTTAACCTCATAATTCTGACTTTAATTCTGACTTAAATCTCAGAATTATCACTTCAAAGTGAGAATTCTCTCTTTAATCTCAGAATTCTGACTTTATTAGATTTTGTACTATTTATATTCTCACTTTAAAGTCAAAATTCTGACCATTAGCACTACTACGATTCTCTAACCTTGCTCTCGCTAGATGAATTCTCGCGGCGAATACATCTTGTACCGCTCCTGTTGATATCCGCCGATCCGAGCCACCCAATCACAGAGCGACATTGTGTTTGGGGGCGGGACATGCAACTGTGACAAAACCAGGAAGCCAACGCCGGAGCTAACAAACAGACGAAATTTTCACCCGTGGCCGTGATTGGTTAAAACAAACGTGTAGAATGCCGCATCGTCCAATCAGCTCAAATTATTGTACAGAATGTCCCGCCTTTCCCGACCAAATTACTGTGGAGAGATACCAGATGGATATTGCAGAGAACTCATTTGAGTGAAGCGCATATCCATCTGGCCGTTGTCAGTTTAACAATTCTCTCTTTAATGTTAGAATTCTGACATTAAAGTGAGAAGAGATTGAAGTGAGAATCTTGCCAACCTTTTTTTTTTTTTTCTTCTTCCCTGGCAATAATTCTCTTCCAATATACAGTTCTAAAAAAAATAAATAAACATGATGTGCTTGTTTTTGTTTATGTCTGTGCTGATTCTCAGTCATTCAGGTCATTCTAATACCCGAAAATTGAATCGAGGCAACTTGTCTCTTTTTCTGTCAAATTTGATGTTTTATTCGTTTTCCGACAACATCCAAAAATGGCTCGGGCAATTATGCTATTAGGCTAATGAAATGTAAAAAGATTCCTCACAGTTTTGTGTTGCCACAGACAGAAGACCAACGTGACAGCAGCCAGCCAGTCGGGGATGGTGGGAGTTTTATCCCAATCTAATCTGGAACGTTGTCCATGCACTAATGAGTCGCCAGCTTGGCACACAAATCCTGTCACCTTCTTATCCATTATTTCAGCTTTGTCTGCCGTTCAAATTTCAATTTGAGCGTACACATCTGTTTCTCTGGGGCTTTCTCATTATAGCAGGCAGCCCAAAATCAGGTCGGGGTGTGATATTTGAAGCCTTCAATATTATCGGGAAGGAAAGTACAGTGTATGTTTTTTCATTAAAAGTGGAACCCAACCTTAAACATTTCTTGACAATAATATATTAGATGTGACCTCACTAGTCTAAACATTACATTCTGATTAATATTCCATTTGGGAGTAAAAGTTATGAAGCAAAATCCAGCCATTTTTTTTTCCGTCTCAGGGGCGGCCATTTTGCCACTTACTGTCGACTGAAGATGACATCACAGTTGCTCAGGCAACGACCAATCACAGCTTGTGAGCCCCCTGAGACGGAAAAAAATGGCTGGATTTTGCTTCGGAACTCTTACTTCCAAATGTAATATTAACTCTTTTACTGACACACGTTATCAAAAAAAAACAAAAAAAACAAAACGACATTGCCAGCCGATTTCAAGCATTTTCACTCATCTTTCAAGGCAAACAGAATATTGTGCGCCATGACTACATAAACATGGCTACTAGAGGTGGGAATCTTGGGGCACCTCACGATTCGATTGCGATTACGATTCAGAGGCTACGATTCGATTATAAAACGATTATTGATTCCCCCCCAGGCAGCAGAAAAAAAACAATGTATTTTGGTGCTTTTAATGTTTCGTACATTAGTTACAAAAATAGTACAAAAGTCCTCTCAGGCCTAAATAAACTACTATTTCAGTATCAAGTTAACAGGTCAAAACAGTAAATAAAATACTCAAGTCCTCATTCTGTAACAACAGCTTTTAAGTATATTCAGTCTTCAACAGAATAAAACATAGCATTGAGCAAAAATATATTATTTTTATCCACTCAAAAGTGCACTGAGGTATAAATGAAAGACAATGTGAACTACTACTTCAATACAAATGCCTAAAAAAAATAATAAAAAAGTGCTTTCCTGCTTTTTAAGTTGTGTAAAGATGAACATGTAAACATTAAAGTTTCTCAGAGGTACAAAAAAAAAAAAATACCTCAAGTGCTTTTCTGCTTTTTAACTTGTGTAAACATGAACGTGTAAACATTAATGGGATCGTTCGGGTTTTTTAACATGAATCTCAATTTGATCCTCACCTCCCGTGTGTGCGATCAACACTGACTTCGGCGTTGGACGAGAGGAAAATAGTCCACCAAGCTGGCTGGGGTCTCGGAAATAAAGCGTTTTTCTTCTAAAAACTTTTTGTTTTCAAAAGCGTGATACATTTCCACCACAATACTCTTTTCTGAATAAAGTCAGACGCCATTACCGCCAGCCACTACTTTTCTGTTCGTTCGTTCGTATCACTGCGCGGCGCCCTGTAGAACGCTAACCGACGCACTGCAGCCAGCTAGCTGATACTTCCGCCTGAAGTTGTTTGCCTTTTCGGAGCAGGTCTGATCTCACGAAGAGGTGGGTTGGTCAGCTCGGCCATGCTTGTTGTTGTTTTGAATCTCGAGGCGGGTCCGTCCCAAAAGCGTCCCGAAGACCGTGCGCGCTACTACGTTTCAGTTCCGCGTACTTTTCGCTCCGGTTCACTTTAGTTTCGCTTCCCTTGGCATATTTATATAATCGGAATTTGGACGTTTGTGAATCGTTCTCGATTGTTCCACGGCCGAATCGTGAATAATCTAAGAATCGGAAATTTTGCACACCTCTAATGGCTACCATATGAAAGATTGGATTCCACTCTTTTATTAGAAAAAAAAGTACATTTCTACCTTATTCCATTCTTTAGTAATCATCATTTGAACATAAGTAATTTGAGTGACATCAGTGAAAATAGAAAAAAAATAAAGCGAAAACAAGCTTTTTATGAAAAGATACATTTTGTGCACAACACTGACTTTGACACTAATATTTTTTTGTTTAGTGACGCTCTGTGAATTAGATTTAATGTGATAAATGCTTTCATCATTCATGTCATCCTTGAAAACGTTCTATTTCATCAGATTCATCATGTTTCACTGTAATTTGATACACCGGGAGCCCATTGAAAAGAGATACAATGCTGCCATCTGCTGGCCATAGTTAGTGGGTGTTTTTGATTTCACAACCCCATTGACAAGGCAGTGCTGCGCAAGACGTTGCACTTCCCATTGAGGAAAAAACAACAAAAAAGAAACGTAGTAAACGTCAATTAACGTTTATAGTGGCATTCATTGGGATTTTAGCATACGTCATTAAACGTTTTTGGCGGTAAAAGAGTTCATCAGAATGTCATGTTTGGACTAGTCAGGTCACATATAACATTATTGTCAAGAAATGTTTCAGGTTGACTTCGGCTTTTAATGAAAAAGATGACATCACAGTTGCTCGGGCAACGACAAATCACAACTCGCATGTTTTCTGAAGCTGAGCTGTGATTGGTTGTTACCTGAGCAACTGTGATGTCATCTTCATTCGACAGCAAGTGGCAAAATGGCCACCCCCCCTGAGATGGATAAAAATGGCTGGATTTTGCTGCTTATATTCCACTAATGTAATATTAACCAGAATAAATATTACTGTCAAAAAAAAAAAAAAAAATTGGGGGTTGACTTTCCCACTAAATGTATTTTATGTTGTATTTTACAGTTTAATATTACTACTGCAAATATACAGTATATATACAATATTAGTACACTTTGCTATGTCGGACATCTCTTAATATTCTTCGTGAATATGACTTTAAAGCACACTGGAAGGAATATCTGCTTCCTTCCTGATCTTGTCTCAAAGTGTGCACTATTGAGGTCAACCAAATGTGTTACCTAATGTGGCCTGGTTTAAAGCGCTGGGTCACTTTGAGACACATTCTGCCGCATCACTACTCTGGGGTGCCCCAGCAGCGTGGAATCATCCCGAGTTGTCAAGATGAAGATGGAGAATAATGAAGAAACATTGGGGACATGACCGAGTATGCTCACCTGAGCCTTTGTTGACGTGCTGAGCTCAGTCTTGTCATGCTGGACGCCATACAGGACCAGCGGGTTGTAAGAGGGGCCGGCTTGCACCAGGACGGGCCGGGGGACGGAGGCGGGCTGTACGTTGGAGCTGGCAGAGGCGATGGACCGGTGGGCTTCACCGTTGTAGGCGGCCTGGTAGCTCGTCTCGGGTGGGACGTGGGGGGAGTCTGAAGGTTGTTTCCTGCTGCTTTTCAACCATGGCTTGCACTCTTGTCTGAGGGAAGAGTGATGTATCAAAAATATGATTAACTCACAATAGGTTAGCTGTTCTAGTGGGCTTTTCCTGTCTGGTTTTGTTTGGCATTTTATCGAAAGCATGAAGGTTTTGAAACCACGTCAATTGTATTTATGTATGTATGTATGTATTTATTTATTTATTTATTTTTCATACAGGCAATATTACCAAATTAGACCAAATTAGCCTCTCCAACATTAACACAAGTTCTTATACACTCAGGGGTGTACAATTTAGACAAAAATATTGGGACAGAAATTAAAGAGCTGGTCTCTAGCAGTTTCGACGTTGCTCTTTTTGTAGAAGAAATGGCTTAATGGCTCGTGCTCGAATTTTACATTCAGGAATTTTCATGTCACAGGATTATGCGGTGACGTTTCCATATGGACTAATAACTGCAGACTAGCGCGTAGCAATTTAGCATGAACCAAGAAGTAAGAGTTTTGTTATCATTTCACACTAGAAGAAATGAAGATAAAGTGCAATAATTTAATTGATTTTATCTTAGTTACTTTAATATAGTAGTTTAGCGCCAATTGTGATCTCTTCGTTAGCTGGTTAAGATTAGACACAGCTGAAAGTGACATTCGCACAGAGGCACTCAACAGGCAGACTAGCTAGCAGGTTAGCCAGTTAGCAGCTAGCCATTGACCCAGTGGCGTTCCTAAGCAACTTGGCACCCTAGGCAGGATTTCTGTTGATGGTTCTGATGATGCAGACCAATCTGAGTAGAACTCGGAAAAATACCTTATGAGAGAACATTTAATATTCACATTCTTACTGATGAAATCTCCATTTAGAGCATCTCCCACACTTATTTTATACGTATTGGTACAACAGGACGTCACCCAGTGGTATTTTTACTGTAAAGGAAGAAAATAACGTGCAAAGTATGCTGCGGAAAATACAATTATGCTGCCTTCATGTGATATCGTAATTATGGTAAATGCCACATGTCGAGTAGAAAATGGCACGTGAACGCCCCCTCATGTCGTATTTTCTACTGGAGAACTGGGAATTTTTTTAATTTTTTTTTACCTGAGTTTCCGAGTTGAGAGAACTTTTCAAATTTCAACATGGCGGAGAGCGCACAAGGATTTGTGAATGGCAAGAAATATTAACACTTATAAGGGCGTTAACGTTCCGCTAGCACAGCGGGCTGTTTTAGAATCTACACAATTATGTAGCACACAATTTTTCTATAACAACAGAATCACATGAACAGAACTGTCGTAATTAGGAGCTTCTGAGTGGTAACGTCCATCTTCCCCATAGCACGTGAAGGCAGGATAACTAAGTGTGGCAACGCAAGATGGCTTTTCGCTACAGCATGAGCAGCCCAGTTTATTTATCACGTCCGTGATGTATCAGCCTGCGAATCCACCTGAAGGTCTGACCGTGATCTTTTTTTTTTTTTTTTAAGCTTTGAGCCAGGACAGCATAGTTTCATTTCATTTTCTTAACTAAAGCGCTATGGTTGTACACGAGTGTGGGTCGGCTAGCATCGGGCTAGGTAGCGTCACGTTTACTGGCGGCGACTTGAATGACGTGCGCTTTTCTCGCAAAGCGCAGATTTATATGAATACTGGATTATGCGTGGGCATGGTGATGTGTTGAGCGCAGGGCTTCCATACTATATGTAAATCCGTGAATGAGCAGCGCTCACCGGAACAGCTTTTGAGGATTCAAAACAAAACAAAACAAACGTCTCCCTGTCACCCTTTTCGCTCACGAGCGCCGCTAGCATCTGCCTAATCCACCTAATGGCAGGATCGCCACTACATTGACCTGAGCCCATTCTATACTTTTACATCACTTTAACGGGGCAAACCCAACCTTTTAAAGCCACACACATTCAATGTCACAGATACTACAGTGTGCAATGTGAAAATGGCGACCCCAAGTGGACAAAAATAATACCAGCACCCCACATGCCTATGTTGTCGCACTATTATGCATACAGCTTCAAAATATAAATAATAAAATCAGTACATGGGCGGTACTTTGTGGGTTCTTGTCGAATTGTTGATAAGGGAATACTGAATATATACACTTTACAAACCTGTCCCATAAAGATGGAAGAATAGATTTTTTTTTTTTTTTTTTTTTTTTTTGTAATGTCAATGCAAGATGTTAAATTATGAATGAGAATTTCAGGTAAACAAATAGCGACAGTTATTTCAAATTTCATTAGGGGGCTGAGGGGAAGAGCATAAAATCTCCAGTTCTCTACAAAATAGAATGGACCTAATTTCAACCACGTCAAGTGCCGTGGGTGCGACTTGTGTTCTACCTGTAGGAGCTGCTCCTGTCCTCCTCTTTCACCTCCAACCTTTCCCCCGGGCCGCCCCCATTACTGATCCAAGGGTAGTGGTCCTTCTTGGGAATGGGCCAGGGTTTGTAGTCCTGCTTGTACTGCGTGACGCCGGGGAAAGGCACCCCCGGGGGTTGGTAGTCCTCGCGGGGCTTGTAGCTGGGCTCCCTGCGCGCCCTGAATGAGCCTCGGCTCGGGGAGCCGCCGGCGGCTCCTCGCGGTCCGGGGACCGAGGGCGGGCAGGATACCTGCTTGGTGACGGATCGCACCTCCTGCTCGGAGATGTCCGAGTAGTTCTGGATGGTGAGCGGCACGGAAAGGTCCGATTTGTCGAATTGGTTCCAGAACCGAGCCAGGCAGCACACTCTGCTGATGCACGGCCAAGCCATTGCTGTCCTCCCCCCAACTCTTTTTTTTTCACTTGAAGAAGAAGAAAAAAAAAACTTAAAAAAGAGGAGGGAAGGATAAAGCAGGCTTACTTTCAAAATGAGAGTGTTGCTCCTTCTCGGTCCGCTTGTGAGGTTCTGAGCGGGTCCATGTGACAGCAGGGATCAAGTGCACCTCTGACGTGCTCTCATATGGTGCCTCCACTCTGCAGAGGGATCCGCGCGAAAATATCCGCCTCATTCCAAATCCGACATTCACTGAAGGTTTTTCCTCCCCACTTTTGTTCACATGCACAATTAACAGTCTTGGGAGTTCACTCGGTGATAATAAGTCGTGCACCTGAAATTATCTTCTGCGTCTCCTCACGTTACATAATTTTGATGCAGCACGTCGACCATGCACGCAGAGGAGAAAACTCATACCATTGGAAAAAAAAAAAAAGAACAAAGTAACGAAATAGACTACAACTTAATTTTATGCAAAATGATCTGCCATTATAGAGGACGAATATTTATATATCCATATAATTATTTAACTAGTGCTGTGACGTAAAGTTATACTAAGATTTTTTTGTTTTTTTATTAATTTTTGTTCCGAAAAAGGGCTTGAAGTAAGTGAAATACTCTTACACATGAAAACTGCCTGATAAAAATATATCGAGAAATAATTTTATGAAATTTTATTTTAGTGTTTGCAGTGTGAAGAGAAGAATATGCAAGAACTGTTCTGTGCAAAATGTTAGCTAATCTAAAACTATAAACTTTAGGTTCATTGAATACTCTAAATTGTCCTGAAATCAGTAAATATTAATAATACGTAGTGTTATTAACGGACAGGGCAAACTACTCAGTAAAACTTTGTTGTATGACACCACCACCTGCTGGAGATTAATGGCACTACCACACAGTACGGTAAAGAGGATCCTCCGGTAACGATGGAACGTAAAATGAAAATGTAGAACATTACATATATTGTACACACATTGTGACTCCATTCTCTTTGTGTTTTCTTGTGCACTTTTTGTATTTTTTTTTTTTAATCGGTGCTATAACAAAAGTCAGCTACCCGTATTCAAACGTCATTATTAATCATAAAAAATACCAGGTTGTACCTCACCTAATGCCAAATCAATTTAATATCCAATTAATGGGTGGATAATCTGTATAATACTTGATTTTAATAATGTTCAATAACTGCATTTTTTTTTTAAGAAATACATGCAACCCCTGTCGCGTTTTCTTTTTTCTTTCTTTCGTTTTTTATTTTTTTTAACTCTGGCTTATGCTACACTATTTTAATGTTGTTCATATAGAGATTTAAGTATATTTTACTTGCCGTAGAAATTTGGAGAACCGCTAGTTTACAAATCACATCCAAGACATTACAGTAAATGAATTATTCTATTCTTTATTACAATTAACCAAGTAATCTTGAAAAATGATTTAACGAGTGCTCATGAACGCACCACCGGGCTAACGAGAAGACGCCGACGTCACAAGACTACTGAGGCTAAAGTCACAAGTAGTAAGTGGACACTTAAACACTCAAATACAATGTCGACAAGCAAATACATTGTAGCTTACCTTTATACCGCCTTTGTAATGTTTTAAATTGACTGTGCTGATGATGTTAGCAAAAACAAACATAGCCTACTGTGTTTAAGTGTTAAGTTAAATATATCCCATTCCCACTGTTTTTTTTTTCGCATCATTTTTAAGAGTTTTTATTTTGTACAGTATAGCTTTGTGTCCAACGAAACACACAATTCACACAGAGAAAGCAACTTTGTGAGTAAACTGAGAAAACATCGATGCCCCTAAAAATAAATGTAAAAAAAAATGTTGATAAACATTTAGTATTTTATTTCCTGGGGGGGAAAAAAAAACCAACAACACAGGATGTAGGCGATAAAGCGAACCAGACAAAAAATATTGAAAATAAGAACATAAAAATGCAAATTCAGTTGGCAAACAACGAGTATAGGCGGATCTACACTAATAAAGGTTGGGAAACCTTTATTTAAATTAGAAAATTAAATTAGACCCTTGTATACATACTACACCATGCAAAGTTTCAACACAAAGCAGCAGCCATTTTCTTCTTGAACAAATATAGTCATCAATCAACACGACATTATAATAATAATAATACCGTACAGGATATGTAAATAATTTGTTTACGGGAGTAAAAAACAACAAATTTCAAGCATAGAACACAGACCAAAATCTTTTAATCAGAAAAAAAAGCCGTTTGCCAAATAAACCTGGATTTTGTACTGCACACAGAAGTGCTCGAGCAAATGTTAACCAACAGCCACTAGGTGTCAGTGTCTCCCTAAAAATGAACTCTAGCCGCTCAGCTTTGGAAACCAAGCTCTGAAAAAGACATTTGAAACATGACGAGTGTTTTGCCTGCTGACTTTAGCATGGAATTGCAGCAAAATAGAACAGCTGTGGATTTCACGTGATGACATTGGAGGGCTGATGGATGGTGTCGCTTAGTCCTCACTGACCATAAACATCCCCTTTGCTCTTCCAACAAGTTCATTGGTGGAGCTGAATTGAACGTCTTTTCATTGTATTCAAAGATGAAAAGTACGCTTTTTAAGCATATGTACGAACATATGATAGACTTGTTTGACACTGGAAATCTAAAATGCCTTTTTCTTTACTAGACTGACCACTATGTCTTATTACAACTGCCTGTACTCTCCTTTGTTATTTGCCTGTCATACCGCCACCCAAGCATAGAGGGCTGTGGTGGTCCATGCTTTTATTATACAATCGAAACCTTTGATTCTGCAGTTTATTGCTGTGTTGAAGGGAAAATGAAGGATCCTCAGTCAGATGTCACATGATGTCTAATTTCTGTAGCTTGTAAACGAGTGCCCTCTGCCACGCTCACTTGGTTAGTTAGCGAAATTACACACACAGAAACAAAAGCACACAAGCGATTTCCATGAAACAGGTGCAATGCTAATGTTCGGATGGATAACACAGACACACGCAGACACACCCCCATAATATCGCAATCCAGCAGAAGAGGGATGAAAATGCCCATTTCATGGTAATATGCTTTCATCTTGGGACTTGGAAAAGCCGACTTGATTGCTGAAGTGTCTTGGAAGCGGTTTAGGTCAAATTGAGTGCAGTACTTGACTGTATTCAGTAGGAGCGCTGTTGCTTAAGCATCAAGTGTTTGCTGACTGAAGAATGTTGTCAGCTGGCCCCGCCTCTTAAAGACACAGATTGTATTGCCTATATATTTTGTGCTTGCTCTTTTGGTTTAAAAGGTATTTTAATAAGTGTACGTGTGGATTATCGATATGTTTGGTGCGGTAAACGTATCAAACATTTTATTATGAACTCTTTAGTGGTGCTAAAAAGTCTACACACCCATGTTTGAATGCAAGGTCTTAGTGTTGAAAAAAATAAATAAATAAGAGACTGGGATAATCTGCTTGCACAAGTGTGCACACCCTCTTATAATTGGTGATGTGGCTGTGCTCAAAATTAACTAGTCACATTAAACTCGTGTTAAAGGTCAGCTCACAACTGATACAATTTAAAGTGCCTCTGATTATCCCCAATTAAAGAAAGTTCAGTTGTTCTAGTAGGCTTTCAGTCCTTTTTTTTTTGTTGCTTTCTAGCATAAGACTCAAGGTGTTTTTTTTTTGCTAATGCTTGCTGGTATTTGGGATCACATGACCAAACCCAGAAAACAAGTGAGCCATGATGGTTATCAAATTAATTCCAGACAAAACGTAACTTTTTATTACTGAAAATGTCTAAGTGAGTCGAGTATCCCTTTAAGAGCAATCTTCATGTTTTCACATCCATCCATATGTTTTCCGAACATTTTTGTGTTAACATTAGGGGTAAAAAAAAATAAAACCGTTTCAACCCGTTTCCTAACACCGTTTTGGCCTGGCTGCTCCCTAACATTCGCTTTTCCATGTTTCATGGAACCAATCATTTTTTGTCTGAATATTGTCAAACTTACTCTGGATTTACTCACGTGCTATGGGGAAAGATGGACCTACCACTTGGACACTTCTAATTACGATTGAGTTCTGAAAAAAATAAAATACACAGGGCAGTTGACGTCGTCTTTGCTCGTAAAACCGAACAATTACTGCAAATAATGAGTTGTAAAGGACAAGACATTGAATTGTGTAAGCTCCGTAACTGTGTATAGTCTAAAACAACCTGCTAGCGGATAACAACGCCTGTATAAGTGTTAATATTTCTTTTTATTCATGAATCCTTGTGCGCTCTCCGCCATGTTGAAGCTTGAAAAGTTCTCTCGGAAACTCGGGTATCAAAATAAATTGTTAAGTGAAAAATTCGACATGAGGGTCACTCACGTACAATTTCTACTCGACATTTGGTATTTACCATAATTTCGATACCACATGAAGGCAGCATTAGACCTTTGTGACTCGAACGTGACATGGATCCTACTAAAAGAAAGATTAGTCTCTTCTTTCATCAAGAAAAAATAATATTTCTATCTGTTTTAGCATTAGCATTAGAATATAGTTAAGTTTCATCCTTTTTCACAAACCTGTTGAAAACACTTGGGAAAAGAGCTTGTTGCAACACGGCCCTGACTGATATCTTATACTCTACTGCCGCCTGCTGGCCGTTTTTTGTAATACCTACCATTGCTTTAAGCGACCTCTTCAGGTCAGAAGCTGCGTCAAAGCCTTCTGTATGCTCTTGCATAAAAATAATAATAAAAGAAACCAAAAATGTGTAAACACGTTTTTTGGAGTGAAGGACAAAGTATTTACAAAAACGTATTTATACGTTTTTGGGGTTGAATGAGTTAATATTACATTTGTGGAATATGAGTTATGTAGCAAAATCCAGCCGCTTTTATACATCTCAGGGGGCGGCCATTTTGCCACTTGCTGTCGACTGGTGATGACATCACAGTTCCTCAGGGCTCAGGCAACGGCCAATCACACCTCACCTGTTTCCTGATGCCGAGATGTGATTGGTTGTTTCCTGAGACTTGAACATGTGGGATGTCATTTTCACTGGACGGCAAGTGGCAAAATGGCCGCCTTCTGATATTGATAAAAACTGCTGTATTTTGTTGCTTGACACAATATTAGCCAGAATATCGTATTTAGACTAGTGGGGCTGTATAGAACATATTGTCAAGTTTTTTTTTGGCCTTTGAACAAAGATGTGTAGATTTTTTAGATCGATATGATAAAGATAAATGGGGGAATCACTGTTCGCTCTGTTGTGCTCGCTGACCCAAAGCTTTGATCCAAGCGAGAACCCTGCCGTGTTCACCAGAGACTCACCTACAGCAGGGGCGTGAGTGGGCTCAGACTCTGATATACGAACAGCCTTCATCTGCAATCCACTGCGGCAGGCGGCATCGCACACACATCACACCGCTCATTAGAATCAAGAGCGAGCCTTTATTTTCATCTCCTGAGAGCTCTCGTCTCCGAGGGAGCAAAACGGCGAAATCACGCGCCGCTGTCACCGGCACACGTGTTTGCGCCGGCTATACGGGGAATCCTACTGTAAAGATGCGCTCACGTGTCTCGCAAACATGAGCAGCTCTTAAACTGCACTCACATATCATCACGCTAAGTTGGACAAGCGCCGGCCCCCCCCCCACCGCCTCCCACTTTTGCATTTCACGGCCATTCTCGCTTGTCAGGGCCGTAAATCTGGAGAGACCGTTGGGTCGGAGAAGACGACACAGTGAATTAGTGTCACCGGAGGGGGGAACCACGATACGACTTGGCAGCGAGAAGGGAGAGGAGGGCAAATGCATGCGTGTGTATGATGAGCGCAAACATTCAAGAGACATTTAAGGGGGGCAAATAAGCAGTCAGATCTTTGTTGCCATCTGAAGTAGAGGTCGTTTTTATTAGGATAGTGTCGACGGTGACAATGTGAGAGAGCTCAGCGGGTTCCTTATACATTCATGCTGTCATGACTGGGTCATGCCAGGGTTAAGTTTGGGTCATGCAAGGGTTATGTTTGGGTCATGACTAGTGTTGTTCCGACACCATATTTTGGCCCCCGATACGATACCAATACCCAGCTTTGCAGTATCGGCCGATACCGATATGATACCGATACTTACGTTTTTTTTTTCCTCAACATGAAGCTGTCCTGCTATTGATTCAGAGCATTCAAGGGCCAATAGGATGTCTTAGATCGGCATACAGTGAGCATGTCACATACCAGTGAATGTCGTGCACCAGCAAGACACAAGATGCTGCATCCAAAATCCTATATTAGGGTTGGAATTAATGGTATCGGCATGTTACTTGTGAGTACTCACCGATACCGATACCACAGTTTTAATGCAGTATCGGCACCTCTGCCGATACCCGTATCGGTATCGGAACAACACTAGTCATGACCGAAGTGTCTGTTTTGAACTGATGTAACCGGCATCTAGTTTCAACTGGTCTTAAGCTATGTAATGTCAGGAGCTATGCGATGTCAAGAATCTTTGATTTCTTTATCTGGTCAACAGCCAATCAGATAATTCCATGTCAGTCCTGTTACCCACATGTCTAGCCACAGCCAATCGGATCGATTCACTGTCTATACAAGCCTAACTGAGAAGTGTGTGTTTTGTCGGATTATTCCGGATTATTTCTGGTCAAGTCAAGTTAGTTCTACGCCTCTTGATGTCATGCGAATAAAGTGTTAAACTCTTATTTGTGTCTGCGCTTTTGGGCTCCAACTCCAGAACATAACACAACACATGCATGGACTTGTCTGAGGCTGTTAAAATAAAATAACACACTAACCTTGTTGGATTTCATATTAGAGGAGGCATTAGCTTTACGGCGGTCGTGTCATACTGCATTTTGAGGTTACAGTGCTACTTACTGGCGTTTGTTTATGGTCGAGAAGTGTTTTTCATACAAATTTTTACTGTAATTGTGACTTTGTTGCTATGTTAGCATAAGTTAGCGATAGGTGATGGTGTTTTCAAACCAGGGTTATAATAGTTTGTATTATGATGATAGAGTGATTGTATATCATAAGTTGGTGCAGTGGTTATGATAGTTTTCTATTTTTCATTATACAGTAGTTTTTATTTCATTTCCACTTTTGATGTTTAAATTCAGTTCGTTTTAATGAGGTTTTAGAGCAGGTTTGTATTTTTTTTTTTTATTATTTTTAATATGCTTAGTTTTAGTGTAAACGTAAGATGATGTTTTTTTCCGTAGGCTGGGAAACGAGCGGGTTACAAATACTTTAAAATTTCTGATATTTCCTGGTGCCTTCGCTGCTAATTTAACCAGGAACTTTTTGTGCTTTTTGTGCATGTAAAACTAAATAAAATCAAAATGTAATAATTTACAAAACAAATATAACTCAATTGCAAGTAAATAAAAATACACTTTGGCGAGCAACGTGTTACATTAGTATAGGTTTGATTAGTTTTAGTATTAGTTATTTTTTTAATATATGAAGTATTTATAGAGTGCAAGATTTTTTTAAAAAGTCACTAAAGTATTGTGTAATGAAATAAACTACAATTGTCAAAACATTGTTTGATCTTCCTTCTGTGCAGACATACAATACCAAAAAATACATTTAAAATGAATTGTTAGTTTTTACTTTCGTTTTATTTTATTTTGTTAACATTTTTTTTTCCAATTTGAGTTTTCCATATTTTATTAGTTTTTATTAACCCTCCTGTTATGTTGTGGGTCAAAATGACCCACTTACAAGCTAAAGAACAAATGTTAGCTTTTCGCTCTCAAACTTGGCACCAAACAGAGCATAAAAACGAAAATTGATTTTGACATACAGTACAGGACAAAAGTTTGGACACACCTTCTCATACAATCCATTTTCTTTATTTTCATGATTATTTACATTGTAGATTCTCACTGAAGGCATCAAATGACCACATGGATGTTATGAGTACTTTTGCCACCTCATTGTATACTTAACAGAAATGCTACTGAAAAAACTGTTTTTCTCATCACTTATTTAAATTATAATTATAATAGCAGCATCTTTTTACGCAGCAATGGTCATTACTAGCTGGGCCAGCTGCATGGTAAGCCTGTGGATGTTTGTGTCGCCACATCAAACGTTTGTGCGACCCTCCACCTGACCTGCGAGTTTGTGTGCCCTGTTGCTGCCTGCCACACAATCACAGCTCCTTCTTTAAGATCTGACTACCAACTTTCTAACGGGTACCCAGGGCATGATGCGCCACCACCAGGCTCACCTGCGCGTGTGCACAAATGGTGTCAAATATCTTGCATCCTGTTTTAAGATCAGCCTGTGACTTCTTATGCCCGCCACTTCTTCTTAGGTTCACTTCATGTCATGCGGGTGATGTAAGCAGCGTTTATTAGCCAAAGATCACACAGCCGGCTGTTGGAAGCAACTATGTCTCTGTCGGTCTATGGACTACTAGGGATGTCACGATAAGGGCAATATCGTGATATCGTGATATTAAAACTGCCACAATATCGTCGTCGTCATGTTCACAATATTTAAAAGGAACACATCTGTTAAAAAAAAGTCAGGTTGATTTCCATTTGTGCAGTTCTATCACCCTCTAGTGGCTAGTTTATTAGTGCAATTTAATTTTCATTAGGGATGTTTTGGCCTTCTATGTTTAAAATCTGTGGTAATTGTCAGATGAAGGGGAACCTAATTTGCTTGTGAAGCGATCAATGTGTGCTTGCATTAGCAAGTAAGTGCCTCAATATTGTTATTAGCGATTGTAAACTCCAGTGTGAGCGATGACGTAACGTGCGGTGTGCCTCAAGGTTCCGTTTTAGGTCCTTTATATTTTGGGTTGTTCTTAACTCATGTAAAGCACATTGAGTTGCAGTTTTTGTAAGAAGTGCTACATAAATCAAGTTTGTTTGATTGATTGATTGATTGATTGATGATACTGTTAGTTAGGCAGCCATTTTTATTCCTGTTGCCAACGCCGCACATTTTGCTCTGTTTGGGATGTTAGTAAATCAGGCCCTCAGTTTGAGCAATGACGTAACGTGCGGTGTGCCTCAAGGTTCCGTTTTAGGTCCTTTATTTTTTGGGTTGTTCTGAACTCATGTAAAGCACTTTGAGTTGCAGTTTTTTTGTAAGAGGTGCTACATAAATCAAGTTTGTTTGATTGATTGATTGATTGATTGATTGATTGATTGATTGATTGATGATACTGTTAGTTAGGCAGCCATTTCTATTCCTGTTGCCAACACCGCACATTTAGCGCTGTTTGGGATGTTAGTAATTTTTTTTCCTCTGAATGTTAACTACTGTTTTTTGATGCTTATGTGTTGTCTTTCCTTGTGTAAAGCACATTGAGTTGCCTTGTGTATGAAATGTGCTATACAAATAAACTTGCCTTGCCTAGTAAATCAGGCCCTCAGTTTGAGCAATGACGTAACATGCGGTGTGCCTCAAGGTTCCGTTTTAGGTCCTTTATTGTTTGGGTTGTTCTTAACTCATGTAAAGCACTTTGAGTTGCAGTTTTTTTGTAAGACGTGCTACATAAATCAAGTTTGATTGATTGATTGATTGATTGATTGATTGATTGATTGATGATACTGTTAGTTAGGCAGCCATTTTTATTCCTGTTGCCAACACCGCACATTTTGCTCTGTTTGGGATGTTAGTAAATCAGGCCCTCAGTTTGAGCAATGACGTAACATGCGGTGTGCCTCAAGGTTCCGTTTTAGGTCCTTTATTGTTTGGGTTGTTCTTAACTCATGTAAAGCACTTTGAGTTGCAGTTTTTGTAAGAAGTGCAACATGAATCAAGTTTGTTTGATTGATTGATTGATTGATACCGTTTAGTTAGGCAGCCATTTTTATTCCTGTTGCCAACAACACACATTTAGCACCCGCTGTTTGGGATGTTAATAAATCAGGCCCTCAGTTTGAGTTGGCTCTCATCTGTGACAACAATGCGCCAGTGGCCAATCTGCCACTTTTGTTGTTCTCTGGCAAATGTCGATTGGGTTGCACAGTGCCAGGTTGTGAGTACGGGCCCCAATTGCGGACCTCATGCCAACCTCACAGAGTCTGTTTCTGACAGCCTGGCCGGAAACATGACCTCAAGTGGCCTGCTGGAGGTCAATATGGAGAGTTGTGACAGTGTTAGCAGTACCACTTTTGGGTTGTTACCATCCGTCTGGTGTACTGACCTGTCTTCTGGTATCTCGTCCATACTCTTGACATTGTGTTGGCAGACGTGGTCAACCTTTTTTGCCAAGTCTCTAGAAGCTAAACTACAGAGCGAACTAATGTGGGCTGCAGCTACCGCCTCATGCTATCACTCGTGGTAAACCTTCCCTCTTTTCCACCTGTTGTGTATGAAAACAATTCGCAATGGTTATTGCTTCCTAACTGGACGGCGTGACATGCTGGAAGTGGGAGCAACTTGGGCTCGCACGATTCTGATTATGCTTTGCCGTTATTTATGTGGCGCAGCATACTTGGGTAACAGCTGACAGCTTCTGGCCAGCTTGAGTAGCAATAACCGGAGCTGAGGTGTTTATGACTAGCTGCTGCTTGGCTTTAATGTTAAGCTCACTGAGAAATCTTACGAGAAGACGTGTAATCTCTTTCTGATCGTTCTGACCGTGTTAATGTAGGAATGACAGTTGGAGTCGTAGTTAAGGCTTGTTGGTCAGTTTAGGTCAGTATGCATTGTATTATGCTTCTATTGCAGGGGTGACCAAACTACGGCCCGGGGGCCATTTGCGGCCCGCCGTCTATTTTCGGTGGCCCGCGACATATGCTAAAAATGGCATTTGACTCAGTTCAAATAAAATAAAAACAAAAATGTTTGGAGATGGTCAAAGTATGAAGGGAGGGTGTCGAAAAACACAGGTGCTATTAAAGTTTATTTTAGTTAACTAAAACTAACGAAAAAACTAAAATAAAAAAAAAACAATTTTGTTAACAAAATAAAATAAAAACGAAGATGCTTTTAAAAAAGAAAACTAACTGAAACTACACTTTATGTTTACAAAACTAACTAAAATAAAACAAACAAAATAAAAAATATTACGCACAAGTAATACACATAAAAAACTAAAACTAATACTCAAACTAACTAAACTAAAGCTAAGCATTTATTAAAGAACTAAAACTAATAAAAAACTAACAGAACCACCCTGAAAACTAATTAAAACTAACTAAATTTAAAAAAAAAAACCTCAAAACTAAATAAAAACTAAAATGAAAAATTCCAAAACTATAATAACCCTACTGCCATATTACAAATATATTGGTTTATATACTGTAGCATTTTTCTAAATATGCAAAAGCACAAATAAATTATTTGTACAATTATTTAGGACTAAACACAATTTCTCTTCATAACATTATGTGGCCCTTGCGTCCTTCGGATTTTCTGTATGTGGCCCTCAAATGAAAAAGTTTGGACACTCCGGTTCTATTGCAACTGTTTATATGACAAATAATATTTAAAAGTTTCGGAGGACAAAACCACCACTGAACGGGGATTACTGTATATGTGCTGTCAAATCTTGGACTCAAAAGACAAATTAATTTCATTTGTCGTGTCACCAAAAATAGTGCAAAATTATAACAACATGTCACAAGTATATCTTCATGTGCGTTAGGAAGTGGAGTGTCATGTTTACTGTCAATCTCTGAGCTCAGAGCTGGCGCAACATGTAGGTCGAGCCACAGGATTTTATTACAGCGTTAACATCTAACATAGATCTTTGGTTCATCCCCGACCGTCCCACCCCGCCCCCGCATATCCTCTCATGCTGCCTCACTGACACACTTGCACATACACACTCCCGATGAGATAAAAAAAAATAAATCAGTGCAATCTGATATGAGATCCACTGTTACCGTCTGCCGTCATAACTAAACTTTCCACTGCACCCCACCACTTGTCCCATCCAGCATGGCAACCGTTTTATCTGCCCCATTGCAATGTTTCCCACCCCTTCATGTTGATCATGCCTTATATGACGTTTGGGACTACACTAGCAACATTTCCTGGTATTTCACACAAACTCTACTTCATTGCAATCCTTCTTTACTGTGGTGGTGGGAGGTGGTCATTCGGGATGCAACGATATCCAAACATCACGATACAATAATTATCACGATATTGTGGGGGGCGTCTGCGATATTTAAAAAAGATCACAATATTTAAAAAAACAAAAAACAAAAAAAGAGCTCATACTTAACTCATTTGCTCCCAATAACGTGTAAATACGTTTTTTTAATGTTTTAAGTGTCCCAAAGACGTATTTATACGTTTTATTTATTTATTTATTTATTTTTTTTTGCTAGAGCATACATAAGGCTTTGATGCAGCCTCTCAACTGCAAATAACGGTTGCAGAAATGGTAGTTATTACACAAACGGCCAGCAGGTGGCAGCAGAGTAAATGAGATCAACCAGGGCCATGTAGAAAAAAAGCTAAATTACTTATAATTTTAAATATATTTGTGAAAATTGATGAAACTTGGCTCTCTTCTAATGCTAATTGCTGCAAAACAGAAACAGATAGAAACATACTTTTTTTCCTGATGAAAGAAGATACTTTAATCTTTCTTTTGATAGATTCCAGGCTTTTATAGCAATAGAACACAATATTCTGTGGGCCTTGCAAAATCAGTCAAAATCCAGTAAAACAGCCGGGAGCGAACGGGATTGCTTCTGTGAAAATGGCTGGGAGTGAATGAGTTAAAAAAAAAAAGAAAAAAAAAAAGCACAATATTGTGCTTTTGTACATAACAGCAATGCATATAAACCACCTACAATCTCTAATAACAATATTGAGGCACTTACTTGGCAATGCAAGCACACATTGATCATTGAAGAGTTGCCCAATGGAATTAGCTTGTATACATTTGACAACAGCTTGATACTCCAATGTGATTCACTGATATTTAATTAATCCAGAAAACTTGAGAAACAGAACTAGTGAAGTACAGACTAACTGTTTAGTCAAGTCAAGTCATCTTTATTTATACTGTATAGCGCTTTCAAACAGCCTTAGCTGTCACAAAGCGCTAGCAAGCCTTACTAGCTAACGGCTAATGTTACTATAATTGTTATCAAAGTTGGAATGTTGGGATAGGCTCCAGTGCCCCCCGCGGCCCTTGTGAGGAAAAGCGGCTCAGAAAATGGATGGATGTATGTTGACAGCTTCCATGTTACTGAAACACAAACAATTGGGAGGACGACCAGCAAACTGCCATGAATGAGTCTGGACTTCAATTCAATTGAGATGCTGTAGTATGACCTTAAATGGGCAGCCCACGTTTGAAACCCCTCCAATATGACCCAGTTAAAACAATACTAAAAAAAAAATTAAAAAAAAAAGTATAGGGCAAAATTCCTCTACAGTGATGAAAAACTGCTGCCAAAATTAGCATACTGAGTTCTTCGGTTTTCCACATAGGTTTGGATTTTCCACCTTAACAAATAAAGTCCTCATTTAGAATCGGCATCTTCTATTTACTGGGGTTGTTCCTGTAGGAATGGGCGACGATACGGGTTGTTCTCAAACAATTGCCTCACAATTTCGATTGTGACAGAAACCTCAGCATGTGAATGAAGCCTAGCTTGCATGAATGAATGGCGGCGGTGGCTGACGACCGAATGAATGGCTGCATGAGATGAAGGAGAGAGGTGGAGGGCTTCGGATTTGAGTCATATCCTCAATTCATTCCTCTCCAAACACTCCGTGCCGCCCGATTGGATGTTTTGGCTTTTCAGGGAGCCCTCGGTGTGCCGCAATCAGTCAGTAAGTCAGTAGGGGCAACACCGCCCTCCACCTCCCCACTTTTTTTTTTTTTTTGCTGCTGTAAGTTGTGGTGGTGTTTATGAATGAGCATGCGGGCTGCAGGATATGAATGAAAAATGGTGGGTAAGGGGGGCTTTTGGAGGCTTGAATGAAATGGAGGGAAAATGAAGGAAGGAAGCTGAATGAGAATCGAACGCTTGGAGGGAGACGAAGACGGGGAATGGAGAATTTTAACAGCCACACCTTAATGGAATCGTCCCTTTTAGAGCCGTGCGCGTGCGTGTACTTTGTGTATAAGCCAGTGGGGAATCTCCCCTACCTGACTAACACACACATACATTTAGTTTCCTCCGCTACAAGTAGCTCCGTGCTTTGAATAATAACGGGGTTGCCCAGGCAACCAGTCCGGGCTGATGGATGGGCTCGGCCCCGATAAACAGAGCACGGCACGGGAGCGCATGTGTGTCTGTGTGTCACTGGGTGTCTGATGTCGCAGTGGGAGTTTCTTTGTTCGCCGACAATTGTGATCGAGCTTCTTCCGACCTGCAGCCATGTTTGTGTATTTCTGCCAGTGGGGCTTTGCCGCACGGGTGTTGTTTTCCAGCCCACGGCTTGTCTCGCAATGACACCGAACGCCCTTGCTAAAAGAGGTGCAGGTGAATTGTGGGGACATCACGTACACACATCACTGACTCATTGCTTTACGGTAATAATAAGGCTGTTGGGAGGGAAGAGGTGGCGCGGTGGTTATTCGCTTCCACGCAGCTTGCAAGATAATAATAATGCGAGTGGACTTGATTAAATATGTGGTGCAAAGTGTTCATTGTGAGGTTTTGTCTGTGTGTCGGAGCACATAATAGCAGCTTTTTAAGATTTGAGAATAATAAAAGGAGAGGAATGACTTAATACAGTGGTTCGTAACCTTGTTGGAGGTAGCGAACCCCACCAGCTTCCTATGCGTATTCACCGAACCCTTCTTAGTTTTCTTTCTTTCTGTTTTCTTAAGATGCAGCCCAGGGGCATCAGCTACAAAGAAAACAGCAGGTTTACATGGGATACATACATATATATTACATATACATATGGAACATATTCATCTGACCACTTTCGTTTTTGCTCGACATAGTTAGTACGCTAATAAAAAATGACTTTTGCCCTTGTAAATATTACCTTTGGTTTCATAATTATAGTTAAAAACATTTTTCAAGTTATAAACAGTTAATTTAAAAACTGTTATGGTACGAGGTGTATGGTTGTGATGAATGGACCCAAAGGCGGAGAAACCAGGCAGGGAGAAAGGCATGAATGATAATAACTTTATTTACTGGAACTAAATAAGGGACTGGATGGAACATGAGAAGACCTGGCATGATTAACTGGGCATGATGTGGACGGACTTGAGTTGGCATGACGTGGACAGACTTGAGTTGGCGTGACGTGGACAGACTTGGAGTTGGCGTGACGTGAACAGACTTGGAGTTGGCGTGACATAGACAGACTTGAGTTGGTATGACGTGGACACACCTGAGTTGGCATGACGTGAACAGACTTGGAGTTGGCGTGACGTGAACAGACTTGATTTGGTGTGATGTGGACAGACTTGAGTTGGCGTGACGTGGATAGACGAGTTGGTGTGACGTGGACAGACTTGAGTTGAACGTGGCGACTTGAGTTGAACGTGGAGACTTGAGTTGAACGTGGAGACTTGAGTTGAACGTGGAGACGAGTTAAACGTGGAGACTTGAGTTGAACTTGGAGACTTGAGCAGAACATGGAGACTTGAGCAGAATGTGGAGACTCGAGCAGAACGTGGGGGAGAAACTAGACCAGATGTTGAGAAACTTAATTTTTAATTCAGTTTTGATTAGTTTTAGTATTAGTCTGTCATGTGGTGGAGGTTGAGGACCTAAATGCAGGAAGTGGAGAGGCAAGGCGGGTTTCCAGGATGTCAAAAAAGAGGGATTAATTTCCAAAAGAAAACTCCATTGTACTCATACTCTTAAACAATTGTTGACATATTTGCAGCTATAATGTAGATTGTGTTCACTTCATTCATTTTGACAAAATCTAAATTTTTTTTTTAAAGTTGCTAAAAAACGTAAAAGTGGTCCAAGACTACTGGGAAACTTTTCACACACATTAGGTGCCCTGACGTGACCTCAAAAAAGTAGTAACTAGCCAACCCACCACCCCAGAAACATCCACACCAGAAAGTCTGAGGCGGTTCTGGTCAGTTGACTGAAATTTGACAAAATTTTCTATGACATTGCCTCCGCATCCCCGCGGTATGAAATCATGCCGGGGTTGTCGAGAGCGCCGCGAGATGAGCCGTTTGCAGAGTCCAATCCTCTGCCTGTTGCCATGACAACCCTCTCTCAAGACAATGTTCATTTAAGAACAGCTTTTATGGGATTATTTTACTGTTCATAAAACGGCGGTGCTCTGGGAAAGAGAAGGCATGTTGGTACCAGACAATAATACTGTATATCACAGTAACATTGTATTGATTGTCAATCTCAACTGTAGATCAGGGAGCGCTGTCGATTTACCTGTTATCAGGTTTAGCTCCACCGAGGACAAAATTGATTGGGAGCAAACATTTTAACTACAGATTTTCACAAATCCTGTTATTGGGAGTCTTTCCAGAACTCGTGTTCCCATGCAGATTAAATCCTACGCACACAAATTGCTCTTAACAAGACATGGCTCTTAGCTTCAAGAGCCTCGGTCCCGTTTGGCTGCTGTGCTGTGCGTTGTGTTACGATGCTAATTGTACTTCCTGTCACAGTTTTGCTGCTGCATGAAAGCTCGCTTAGTTGATTTCCTATCTCTGGGATTTACCGTATAAAGGAAATTTGGACACTGAGGTACACTGGAAAATATGCAGTGTAAATAAGAGCAGAGCTGCCCAACTGTTACAGATTGTTTGTATTTTGTAACGGAAATCACTGAACGCACTGAACAGAGTTCAAGTGTCTTGGGGTGTTGTTCACAAGTGAGGGCAAGTGGATCGGTACAGCGTCTGCTGTGATGCGGAGTCTGTATCGGTCCGTTGTGGTGAAGAAGGAACCGAGCTGTAAGGCGAAAAGCTCTTGATCCACTGACTCAATTCTCCTTATGTCCGTAACTAGAGCTGTCAAACGATTAAATTTTTTAAATCAGATTAATCACATCTTTGAATTTCGATTAATCGCGATTAATCGCTTAATTAACTCATTCACTCCCAGCCGTTTTCACAGAAGCAATCCCGTTCGCTCCCGGCTGTTTTACTGGATTTTGACTGATTTTGCAAGTCCCACAGAATATTGTGTTCAATTGCTATAAAAGCATGGAACCTACCAAAAGGAAGATTAAAGATCTGTTTTCCGTTTTGCAGCAATTAGCAATCCGCTGTCAGCTAAAGGATCATCTGTAGTCAAATTTAATAGTGAGTAATCTGCGTTAATCCATGATTAATGCAGTATTTTTTTTTGTGATTAATTAATTAGTTAGCACTTTAACTTTGACTGCCATAGCCGTAACACATACTGTTTCAAATAATTTAACCTCTTCGGACCCGCATTTTTTCTGCTGGGCAAAATGTATTTTATTTTTTGCTAATTTTGACTCTTTCCCACATAAGAATAACGTGGAAAAATGTTTTTGGGGTTATCTCATGTTTTTATTTGTTATAATGAATACCAGGGTAGTGTGGCTGTAATGTGTTGCAACATTTTTAACATGAACATAATGCAAATCAACTTGAGATTGTGATTGGTTAGCTACGATGCAATCATGAACCATAAGTGTTGACATCATCCAAATTATGCGTTTTATTGGTTTACGTAAATATGTCATGTCCACTACAATCATCTATCTTAGGGGTTAAAAATCATGGGCCACATTGCACAAACAAGTTGAAAACGGGAAAAAATATTGGTAGATAATTACAGTAAATGTTTGTAAAGTGTGCGCATGTGCAATGTCAGCTAGCAGACATGTCCAATAGCCAAAAGCTAATGACTTGATGCTAACTGTGAATGTGGCTAGTCTTTATCTCTATCTATCTATCTATCTATCTATCTATCTATCTATCTATCTATCTATCTATCTATCTATCTATCTATCTATCTATCTATCTATCTATCTATCTATCTATCTATCTAGCTAGCTAGCTAGCTCTCTATCTATCTATCTATCTATCTATCTATCTATCTATCTATCTATCTATCTATCTATCTATCTATCTATCTATCTATCTATCGCTCTCTAGCTATATAGCGAGCTAGCTAGCTATCTAGCTCGCTATCTAGCTAGCTATCTAGCTCGCTATCTAGCTCTCTAGCTATTATAGCTCTCTCTCTCTCTCTCTCTCTCTCTCTCTCTCTCTCTCTCTCTCTCTCTCTTCTCTCTCTCTCTCTCTCTCTCTCTCTCTCTCTCTCTCTCTCTCTCTCTCTCTCGGTGGGTTAGTTTTGCTAATCAGCGACTTCATTTCATTGAAGTGCTGAGTCCATTAATAGTTGTTGTTCCCACCAAGCAGAGAGAACATATGCCTAACTATGTACTGCATGCGTTGTTCCAAGTAGCAGTTGTTTGAAGGTTAATCTCAATTAGCTTTGGCGTTTTGCATTACCCTATGTGTTACCAAAGGGCTAGCTGACTTCCATTCGACAAAATTATTTGGTTTCTTTGAACATTTGAGTGTTTAAATATAAAATGTTTAATTCTCTTTGCCTTGGGTGTTGATTTTACAGTAAATGGCAACTGGGAGTGAGATAAGCAGCTCAAAGCAAGCATGTTTTGACTCTTATTTTGGAGAAAGCAAGAGTGAGAACAGGTGTGAATACACACAAAAGTGCGTTTTAACATGTGTTTTAATTAGTTTGAATGTGTTTTAAGCATTAAATACAGTCTATATTGCATATTTGAACCTATGGCAGTAGGATAAGTATCCCACCACCCAGGTTCATTGTAATCTGATTGTTCCTTCCTTTTATTACTCTCTCTTCCTTGTTGCTTCATTTGTTTTAATTGTTAACGTTTTCATTTGGACTCTCGTTATGACCAATAAAAAGGTAAGAAGAAAGAGGAAATTGCATCAATTTAGCAATATCTTGTCTTTCTCCTGTGCCCTGTTCTACCTACCATAAATGCATTTCCCGTTTTCCACCCACTGTATTTTCTTCTTCATCCGTTGCCCCCCCCCCCCCCCCCCTTTCCAGAAAAGTGTGATGCAGGTTATGCAATCTACTGTACATAAGGGAGGGCTGCAGCGACGACAAATGGTGCTGGGAAGTGGAAATTTGATCTTGTCGTTTGTCTCAGCAGTTGATGTGTGACACGATACGGTTGCTGCGTGTGTGCATTCATACAATTACAATCACACACCTCCTGTCTCATTTGCCCCCACCTCCCCTCCCCCTTTCACGTTGTCTCTGTGCAAGCATAAAATCCTGCCAAGCTCATTTTCATCTTCAGGAGCAGACATCTGGACGGCACACCACCCCCTCCTGGTTCTCCCCACATCCCCAACTTGATCATCTCTGCCATGATTACACTTTGCCTTGTTGACCTGCGATGATGTAACCACTTTTTTTTTTTGGCAGCACTCTCCCCTCACCCAGTATTATATTCTTCATCTTTCTGAGATCTGCCCTCCTCTCAGACTCTGCCATCGGTATTAAAAGTCTTAATCTTGGTCCTAATGCCATTCCCAGCACGAGCTCAATAGGACTAAATAGGTTGGGGGGGGGGGGGGGGGGGATGGATTTTGGAATGTCCACAGATGATTTTGTGCTTCAGCTTTATGGCCTTAAGACAGTATTGAGACTTTATGTGGTGTCATGCTGTCATGTAAAAATTGCAGATGGTCAGAGGCATTTAGCAGCCTCCAGGGAGGCGCAACAATCCGCTATCCATGCACATTTCATATATTATTTAGTTACATGGTTTGGGTACCATCTTCACAGCCTTTCCTCAGAATCGTTTGAAACTAGTCCTTTTATTTGTGTTATTTTGAGTTGTCCAGATTCAATCATGTAATCCAAAAACAATCACAGAATAGGATCAGATTTAAAAGAAATAGCGTTTCTCGTCATTTCTTGACAATACTATGTTATATGTGACCTCACACATCTAAATATGACATTCTGATTAATATTACATGTGTGGAATATGAATTATGAAGCAAAATGCAGCCGTTTTTATCCATCCATTTTTCCACTTGCTGTCGACTGATGATGACATCACAGTTGCTCAGGGCTCAGGCAACGACCAATCAAAGTGCACCTGTTTTCTTCAGCTGAGCTGTGATTGGCTGTTACCCGAGACTTGAGTAACTGTGATGTCATGGGAAGTCAATGGCCACCTTCTTATAGTAACTCATTTACTCCCAATAACGTATAAATACGTTATTTTATGTTCTATGTGTCCCAAAGACATATTTATACGTTTTTTGTTGTTGTTTTTTTTATGCTAGAGCATACAGAAGGCTTTGATGCAGCCTCTCAACTGCAAAGAACGGTTGCAGAAATGGTAGTTATTACACAAACGGCCAGCAGGTGGCAGCAGAGTAAAGGCGATGAACCAGGGACATGTAGAAAAAAAGCTTTTGCAATTACTTACAATTTTAAATAGATTTGTGAAAACTGATGAAACTTAGCTCTCTTCTAATGCTCTCTTCTAGAGGTTTTCCTCCAGTCTCCTCTTCAGGAGGTAAAATGCACGCTGATGATCGACTTAGCCTTCCACTTTTTCTGCCCCAATGAAATCCTTTTTTTGTGTTGGCATTATGTTTTGGGTCATTGTCGTGTTGCATGACAAAGCTTCTCCTGATTAGTTTGGATGAATTTTTCTGTATATTGCCAGCCAAAAATGGTTTTGTAGATCTTAAAATTCATTCTGCCGCTACAATCAAGCCCAAGCTGTGACATTACCTGCACAATGTTTACAGATGAGCTTGTGTGTTTGGGATCCTTTCTTTCTCCATACCTTGACTCTCTCCATCACTTTCATCGAGGTTCATCTTGGTCTCAGGAAGATTTCTGTAAATACTGTAAAAGCTGCCATTTTTATTATTTTTTTTAATCTGATCTGAAACGCAAACGCCTTAAGTATACAACAAAACAAAAGGAATTGACTTTTCCGTTCCAATACTTTAGGAGGTAACTGAAGCTAGAAATGACAAAAGTACGCTAAATGTAAATGTTAGCTTATCCCCAGCTAGCAAAATTCCTCCGGCTCATATATGGGCCACATGCTTGCGTTTGTTCTGGCCCAGTATACGGCTGGGTCCTCGGGCCAAGACCGGCCCACACACGGCAAGACGTTCTGGTTCAACATGAATGGGCCTGACATGGGCCAGTGTATTGTTAACAACAGAAAAAGGCTGTGGCTCAGTTGTGGCCCACATGCTGTCTTACTTTAGGTAGCCTATAATAAATTGGCCCACCTCTGGCCCACACGCGGCATACCGATATTAACTGAAAACTCTACTGTTGGCCCAGGTCTGGCCCATACACTATAAACCGATCAATTTAAGATGTGCTGCCGGCCCAAACCTGGCCCATGCACTGCATGAAAGATTGTGTTGTCATGGGGATCTAGTGTCCCATCCACACTCTAAAAAGAGAATTGTTTAACCAATTAAAGATTACAAATTGAACTGTTGACTAATTAAAAAAAAATGCTTCAATTGTTAACGTATTACTGAATTAAGTTAGTCCAAAAAGAATATATTAAGTTTAATTGATTATGAGTTCATTAAATTTAATACTTTGAATTAGTCATTTTTTTAGATTAATATATTTAATTTAATGAACTCATAACTAATTAAACTTAATATTCACTTTGGACTAACTTCAATTGAGTGTTACCAGTTGAAACAATTTTTTAAGTTGGTCAACAATTCAATTCATAATCTTAAATTCGTTAAACAATTCTGTTTTAAGAGTGCAGTCTTTTTTTAGTATTTCTGAAATACTGAAACATGACACTCCAGATTGCCGTTAAAAATTTAGATAAAGCCGTCTTCATTAGAACAGTCTGATTTGTTGCAGTTGTTGAATGGATTTAAAAGTGCTAAAATGGCAAGTGGTCCCTTGCTTTGATATTATTGATATTAATAAAATACTCTTGAGTAGTATTTTTCAGCATTTCAGAAACACCAGTGAAAAATGCAGCAATACATACAGTAAACACTAGTTAGCGCAACACAAGACCAGATATCTGTGTATGTACATGAATGTTTCTGTGACGATTAAAAATATACAAGTACATGAATACACCAAAAGTGAAGAAAGGTGATCAATTTATTACTAAACACAGCAACAACAGGAGCTAATTTATTACTTAAAACATCCACAACAAGTTACTGTTCAACAATGCAACAAAACATGCTAATTTACAGACAAACCCCAATTTAACTGTCACTCAATCTGAGTCGCCGTTTTTTCGCCCCTTCTCTGTCTGCTGCGAGCTGCAACCATCTCTTCATATGGCTCTCTGTTTCGTGTTGTGAGGCTGTTGTTATGAGGGGGCTCTTTCTGACAGCATCTGAAATAGACAACCATTTAATAAAGAAACATCTTGTTAGTCCAATGCAAATACAATGTGTCAAAATTATTTGACCCTGCAGAAATTTAAACAGATTGAAAAATCTGAATATTTACCAATTAGGACAGCCTTTAATTGAAGAGATGACATTGATGTTTTCGCATTTACTCCTCTCCAATTCGTCTCCAGGCTGTTTGAGATCGTCTGCTTCATTAAACGCCACACTGTCTTTCACGTCACATCCCCGATAACACTCAAGTGGTTTATCTAAAAGGATAAAGTAGTTTATTTGAGTGTCAGAAGACAAAATTATTAGGTTGAGAGAGTTAAGTCAAGGGTACCGCAACATACTGTATATTATTATCTGAAATTTGGGTCAATGTGGCCAGAAAGCTAAAAAATTGTGAATTGCTAAAAATTATATATAGGACGGTACGTAAATATGTTTGAGTAAGTTAAGTGTATATGTGCATGTGCTGGATTTGTTACTAGGGCTGGATGATTATGGAAAATGATCATCTATTTCTGATTGAGATTGAAATCCCAATTAATAAAATAATTATTCATCAATTTCTTTTTGTCAAGTACAACAACCTAACCTTATAAATATATGAAATTACAGCTTCTTGCAATTTCATTAATTTCAAACATAACCATCATTACCATCTTTACTATCGTATTTATTTTATTTTTTGTGCTATGTCATATGGAAATGTGTGTTAGTATGATAAAAACAAAAAAGTCCTTGGATCAAGTATTTGTATCCTTCAATTTTGAGGAAAATCCTCTTAAATACCACAATACATACCCTTTAAAATTACATGTAACAAAGAATCACTTACAGGTTGTAGTTAAGAATTCTTGAGTCCTTGTTGATGTGTGCATTGGCTGGGACCATGGGTTAGGATTATCTTGAAAGAAATAGAATTTTAGATTTTAGCATAAAAATAATTTTTAAAAATGACATAAAAAAAACATGGGCAAATGATTTTTAAAAAATGAATTAAATGAACAGGAAACATATTTATGACATAACCAATATGAAAACGCGATGCCATAAATTCAAAATAGAAATTTCCTTAAAAATGTTTTGTGATTGGGCTAGTATAGGCCATCTAAAAATCACACAATATAGCAGCCATCCATACATTATCTGAACTCCTTATCATCCCTGATGTCTTTGGGCTAGTTTCCATACAAAATACCTTGCAAATTAATCTCCTAATGTTATGCAGAATTCATGTGACTTCACATTTTTCCGCAACTGTCCCACCTCACCTCAATTTACTCCGCAAACTCACATATGGGCCACAGGCGATGTATCGCCTGTGGCCCGTATTGTCACTCACGTAGGTTACAGAAGTGCACCTGCGGCTGCCCGCCAATTGAAATAGCTTGCACAAGTTAGAACATTTGAAATATGATTTACAAATCTCTAGAGTTCTAGGCAGTTTGTCCCATTAAGCTACATTTCGATAGTTTTGTAAGTGCTTGATTTAATCACGGTGTGGTCTAGTGAAGGGAATGGCGTTTTTGTTTTTTTGTTTTTTGGTTGGGGTGGATAATCCCAACAGAGGAACTTCGGTATCTTATTCATTACTCTAGCTAGCTAGCTAACTAGCTAGCTAACTTTACCACACCGGAACAGATGCTATTTTAGCTCACACAAAAAAAGTGTTCAACCACACGCCCGTATTTCACAAACATCCGTGACAAAATTTCAATGTTATGAAATAAAACAAAATGTGAAAACACGCTTACCTAATAGCGACCCACTTCAACGTGGTCCAGTAGTCAAGTGGATGGCGGTTTCTTTTATTTATTTATTTTTTTAACAGGAAGGTTGAGAGAGGAGTGCTCGGTGTCGCGAGCAATACAGCGTGTCCTGCACGGGCAGTCAATGAAACGTTAAATAAGTAAGACTAGTAAAAGAAAACTCCGTCCCAAAACTACAACAACAAAACAAACAAGTGACTTACCGCAGTCGGTTTCCTCGTGGCTCCAAAAGAATAGTTGTGTGACTACTATCCTGACTTGTCGTCAAAACGCCGCACAAAAATGAATGTGTTAAATTGAATTTAGCCGCCGGCGACGTCACTTCTGGATCCAGCGAGTAAACGCCAACCGCATCCAGCGCCGCAGCGCATACGAGTAGTACCTGTACTCCAAAGACCAACATCCCTTGCCATGGAGCATGCGCATATGCCGCCTGCTTTTTTTTTTTTTTTTTTGTAGTGGCGGGCTGGTGGATGAATGTCTGTTCTGGCCCGGCAACGGCATCATACTTGTGTATCGTCACAAGAAGAAAAACCTGTGGGCCGAAACTCACATCATGGTCATGGGCCATGAACAGTATAAATACCCTTGGCCCAGTAACAACTTGACTTGAGGATTATAAATATGTGGTACCCTCATCTGGGCCGAGTTTGGAGTATACACAGTTAATCTGTCCGGCTGTCAGCCGACACTGGCGGTAGACAGCCAGAATCGGCCCAGAACTGACTGCTATCTGGGTCACGATACGATATTATCACGATTTTGTGGGGAGGTTGGCGATATTTAAAAAAGGTCACAATATTGTAAAAAAATAAGCTCCTACTAAAAAAAAAAAAGCACAATATTGTGCTTTTGTACATAACAGCAATACATAAACTACCTTCAATCTCTAATAACACTTAATATTGAGGCACTTAATTGCTAATCCAAGCCCACATTGAGTTCCTCCACATATTGACTCACTTCAAAGGATTTTACAATCCCCTTCATCTGGCAATTAGTGTATTTTAAACAGAGAAGGGCCAAAACATACCTAATGAAAATTAAACTGCACTAAAAAACTAGCCACCAGAGGGTGCTAGAACTGCACAAATGGAAATCAACCCCGACTTTTTTTTAACACGTGTAGCTTTTAAATATCGTGAACATGACGACGACGATATTGTGGCAGTTTTAATATCACGATATCACGATATTGCCGGTATCGTTACATCCCTAGTAGTATTACACAAGCGCACAGTGTGGATACAATTACCCGGTTGTCTTCTCACCAAGGGCCACATACCAAAAGAGAAAAACTGGAGCTCATTGTTCTCCATTGTTGTTTGTCTGCATGTCTGACTGCGCTATATGGGGCGTGGTTTTTACAGTTTCCATGAATATTCCGATACTTCTTTAAATGGAAAACCAAGGTGAGTAGTGACTCAAGGTGAGTAAGTGAACTGAAAAGCTGCATCAGTGAGTGCTTTGCAACAATGCCGTGACATCATTACTTTGTCACTTTTTTGATTTCGCCTTTCAGCTTTCTCCGTAAACTGTAACGAACTGCTATTACGCAAGGTTAAAACAATAGCTTGACCCACGAACTAATTAGATTTTCGTTACATGCTGTCCTTTCTTGCCTTGCCGCCGACTGTTTGTTGTACCTCGCGTGTGTTCTATGACGGCGACTGTTGTCATCTGCCCAGTGCATGAGTCAGCATTTGAGGCTTAGTTGTGCACATTCATACGAGTTCATCAAATATTTGAATGACCGAACCCCCCCTTTGAAGCCGCCATGTGTTTGCCTGGGTGAGTCATCGCCCCGGTAGCCGTCAGTTGCACGTTCAGCACCAGACTCCGCCCGGTGTTCTGCGTGGTGACATTTCGGGCCCGCGCTGGCTCCCTCTCATCAAGTATGCAGTCAGAGTCGGCGCTGCAGCAGAGTTGCCTAATAGAGGAATCAGGAGCGAGTGCGAGAGAAAGACTCCAAAGACGTCATCGCGCGGGCTCGCGACCAGCCTCACGTCTTCATCTGTGCACTCGCCAATTAACTCCCTTTCACTCACACGCGTCGAGCTCGGCACGTTTTTTCCTTTTCACTCGGATCCCACCAGCTAAATTCCTTCGCCATTCAGCGAGGGAGCCGTTCACATACCTCGCACGCCACCAAATTGAACGTCAATCAGACCTCGCACTGAATGAGTGGCTGCTCCGCTCACGTGACGGGTATTCTCAAAGAAGCTGATGTTTTATTGCGGGGGTGTCCGCAGCTTTTAATTTGCTGAAAGGTCACAAATATTTATTTTCCTTAAAGGTGAAGATTTGATGGTGTTGAGAGGGAAGCCTGGCATCTCTCTCAGCCCACCTGCGACAGGTGTGGCTCTTTTTCCCCTCTTCTATGGCTCCCTGTGGATTTCGTTAAAAAAAATAAAAAATAAAAAATTACAAGTAAAAATAAAATACATACAAGTATTACAAGTTTTCAAGTAATAAAAATACAAGTATTTTTGGATACAATGTTCTCTAAATATTTTCAAGATTAAATAAAAAAATAAAATGTCAGTGGCTAAATTTTTAAATAGTCAGAAAGAGAGGTGAAAAGTAGATGAAAAGGTTTTAAAAATTATGTAAAAATGTAAAAAAATGACCATAAAATGTCCAAAAAGGCAGAAAAAAAGCAGAAAATTAGCACAAAAAAAAAGTCTTCATGAAATTGCAAAACAAATGTCAGAATTGAATAATAAGGGTAGAAAAGAAAATGTTCAAAAAGTAACAACAAAAGTCCAAAAACAAAAAAAGAAGAATGGCCAAAATTTCCATAAAATGTCTTTGGAATTGCATAAATAAATAAATAAATAAATAAATAAATTCATTAATTAATTAAATGTAAAAAAAAAAATTATTTTAAAAAGGCAGAAATGAAAACATTCATAAGTAACTAGAAAATGTCCGAAAACAAAATTATAAATCCGGAAAATGTCAGAAAATTTATCGCAAAAAAACTGAAAAAAAGAGCCCCCCCCCCAAAAAAGCCGGAAAATGTCGAAAAAAGGAAGAAGAGAGGCATAAAATTATCACATGTCAATAAAATTTGAAGAAAACAAAACAAACAAACAAAAAAAAAACAGGAATTTAACAGAAAAGCAGAAAAGTCTAAAAATGTATGAAACATTATGAACAACAACAAGAACAACAACCAACTCTAAATACGAATGTCAGTGAGAACAGACATAATTGTTTATCTCACCATGCGGTTCTCTGGCTGTATGATCCATTTCACACTCTCTAGGCCAGTCAGAGCCAGGCTGTGATGCAACACTCCCATATCCATTGAGAGATGACAAAAGTAAATCACAAATGATAAAGAATTGTTTTCTCTGAAGTGCCCAATAAGCCGTGGCAAGGTTGGGATGACTCAAGCTCGTCAAAGAAAGACGGAAAGTAGCGATAAGGCATTGGCAATATTGCAAGCGGACCAGCGGAGGGAATAAAACACGCACCATTAATCACCGTCCTCATCTCAGCAGCCTGTCTCAGAGGCTGACTCACTTTTTATTAGCAGCTCCACTGCTGTCAGCTGCTCGCTGGCACTGGCTGCAAAACGCAGGATCATGTCAGTACAGACTTACTGTACTGTTTTGGACCACCTGTCGGTTAGTGCGGCTTCCAAATGGACTTTAATGCTTTAGTCTGAAATCATGACAACAAAATGAAGTGTAGCAGGATTTGATGCGATTTTGCAAATATTAGGCTAACGTGCAAATTTGTGAACCCGCATGGAAGATTATTCTCAAAGGTGTTTGTTAAGTCACATTAGCACCAAGTGGTACAGTTCCGTTCACTGTGGCTGCAATATTTGACAAGGCTTGCGTTTCTACAACTGAACTGATTGAGCAATACATTGCCCCGTTTTTCATTTAAGGTATAGTATTGATGAAACAACTGAATACTAATTATACTACTACAAATAATGTATCTGTGTTTATCTATCTATGCCAACAACTATTAACATGAGAGCTTCCCTCGGGAACGGACATAGAAGGATCTGTAATTGCAATGATAAAACGAAAGGATTTCCGTTCTGATCATGATGATTAAGGTAAGTGTCATTGTAAGATGGTAAAAATGCTGTTACCGCAATGCGATTGTGATATAGTTGACCCTCTAGCTAGCTAGCGCTAGCTCTGGCTATAAATAGATCTGGTGGTCAAGATGTTCGATTTTGAGATCTCTCCAAATAGCCTATACCCTCCTTAAAGTCTCTTATTTCATTTCCCAGCAGCCCAAAAGTTGAAATTGTTGTTAATGTGTACGAAAATAAGTGATGACTCAACAATGCTAGTAGTGCTAGTAGCTAGCGCAGTTGGGAAATTAGCTAACTTGGTTTAAGAATAACCCGAGATTCTTCACCTCGAATTCACAACTAATAAATGCACATAGCAACCAAGACGCAAGAATGTCCGTGTTTTGGGATCGAGCCATCCTATCTTAGAGCATACGTGATGTTGCCATGTAGTCCGGTCCGGGCAGTAACATCGGCAAATGTTGGCAATCCAATCGATTCCGCTAATTTCAACGTGTACCGCTGCAAGGAGCTAAATCTTCCGCAAACGTCTTGATTACACAAATAACGTTAGAGGAAGCTGGGGGTGACGTTCATCAATCACAAAAAAAAACAAAAAAAACATTCAGTGTAAACACAATAGAAACTAAATGTTATTATTCACTTAAACTTCATGTAATAATAATGTTAGTTCCAATATTTTTGCTCACTTGAAAAACGGGTGGCTCCAAACAAAATGTTGCTTTGTCCTGAGTTACCACATTTAGCTGTAACTAATTACTAAGAAATCAAAGCTTTTGATCTGAAACCCAAATTTGACCTTGCCATTCCAATACTTTTTTAGTGTTTGTATTACTGCGACCCGGTGGCCCAATGAAGGTCTACTGAAAAGTGGAACAGCTTAAAACCACAAAGACATTCGAATGGAATCAAACCATGCTGCTAGTGGAAACGATACTTTTGAGTTAAGCTAGGAAACATTGATAGGTTTTGGCTCGAGAACGTCCTGGCCTGTTTACCTTGTGTCTGCATATGCCCACTTCACTGTTATGTCATCCATCCACTGGTTTATTTTGATGAGTTGGTCGCTGCAAAGGCCACTCATCACCGACTAATGCAAAGCAGCGCCCACGTCTGGTTCAAATTGAGGTGGAGGTGAGTGCCAGTGGAATTAGTTTTGTCCCGAGCCCAGTCATTATGCATGTTGGCCCCTACTACCGCATTACATAATGAGCGCTAAGGTCTTCTAAAGACGTTTTTTTTTTTTTTTTTTTTTAAGTTTTGCTGAAGGAAAGCTACTTATGAGGCAAAATACTTCTATGGGATTGTTTTGAGACTGTTGGACTTTTTCGGTTATCGTCGCTTATTTGAGCCACAAGCGTCTCCGCAGTTAAAAGGCAAGCAGGGGCAAGTATGATGAGAACATGCTGCTCTCAAACCAGTTCCACTACCCTAAGATGTGCAGCCTATTACAAAGTGTAGAATCCTATACAGTGGTACCTCTACTTACGAAATTAATTGGTTCTGGAAGAAAGTTCTTAAGTAGAAAATTTTGTAAGTAGAGACGCATTTTCCATGTAAATGCCCTAATCCGTTCCAAGCCTCCCAAAATTCCGACATAAATGTTTTATAAAGTATAAAAATGCATCAAAACATGTAACAAATACATGTTACAATTACATTATTGCACAATAAATGAGAGTTGTGCGTAACGTAAAAAACAAACAAAGAATAGAGTAAAGAATAAAAATGATGGTCATCAAGGCAAACATCATCTTAGTGAGTAAACGCCCGACTGGTGAACACTTTTTCTGGGTGATTCTTTTAAACAAATTCCGAAACTTTATGGAAACTTCCGGTATTGCGAGGCCCGTCTCGTCGCAATTAAAAACTTACTGTGCCTTCATCAATCACCAGTTGTTTGAATGTTTACACAAATTCGTCGGCCATTAGTTCATACATTTATTTATCGGAAACACCTCATGGGCCGCGGGATGAATGATGAAGACGCTGTATAGACACCGATCTAGTATCTACGCTCATAGATACCTATGGTAGGAAGTAGCCATAGCCGTAAGTATGTTGCGCTCGGTCATGTATTTTTACCTTTTGTATCTAGAAATTTCTTTTGTAACAAGAGGCAATATTTTCCCGTTGAGGCGTTGCGTAACTCGAAAATTTCGTATGAAGAGACGTTCGTAAGTAGAGGTTCCACTGTAACTGCTATACAGACATTTTTGTAACGGCTTCAAAATAAGCTGCATTTCTGGAAATTGAACACCAGTACCTTAATTTACAAGTTTGATTTGTTCCATGACACTCATAAAGGCACCACTGAATTATGAGTGTTTCAAGACGCTTTTATGCTAACTACGGTAGTCCAGTAACATGCTTTCTGAGGGGTTCTAGATGATTACGTTGTCGTTCACGTAGCTAAACTTTGCTGCTTGACTGTGATGTTCATGCTGTGACACAATGTCACTGTGGACGGTCCAAATCTTTTCCTCTTTGTAGGGATCAATATGCTTGATCGCCCATAAAGCTTCCAGAGTGGGAACATCCCCCATCCGTCAAACTGGATGATCACGCCAAGGTCAGACGGGAAAGCAGTGGCTGTCGCTTTGAAGGCTAACCAGCAGCCTCGATAACCAACCAATAGTTTGAGCGGTTCTAGTATCGTTTGTTTTGTCTCCATTGTCATCTAATTTATGGTCATTTATCGTCTCTAGAGTAAATCTGCAGACAAACTTGCAAATCCGTTGCTTGAATTGGCTGCGTTTAATCCTTTTGTGCATTTCAAGTGTTAGCCTGATACTGATGCGTGTCCTCACATAGTCCGTCACGGAAGCAAGAAGGCAATATTCCTCAATTATATAACCACTTTCTGGGAGCGGCCAGTGGAGGTGGCGCGGATTAATCACAGATTAAATGAAGGACACGTTGATACAATCCGTTTCTTGCTGAATCATGCCCTTGCTGGGCCGCTGCTCCATTGATTGACTGTCAGATGAAAACAGTGCCACTCAAAGAAGCACGAGTTAGACGGGTGGGGGAGTGTGGTGGCACACGCAGCCTTTGTTGGAAAAGGCCTGATGGAAAAATACATAGAGGTAGTTCTGTGACTGACTCACATGCAGTGCCTGTAATTAATATGACAGTGAGACAAAAAGGAGGCTGTTGACACAACTGTGGAATTGTATGTCGTGTGGAATGTGTAACCTTATGACTATTTGGGGTGAGCATAATTTCCATGATGACTATTGGGAAAATGAAATGGGAAGTTTGTAATTGGAAAAAAAATCCTTGTTTGCAAACAACTATGCTAGCAGAGACTAGCTAACAGAAGCCCAGTGAAGAAGTAAGAAGAAGCTAAAAAAAAAAAAAAGGAATTGGACAGATCATGAGACAAAACAAGAGTTAACCAGAGGTAGAGGGACCTGAGGTGTCTGCAAGGATTCAAAAGCGGCGCAGAGTTAGCTAACTTTATGCTCGTCAGTTAGAGTATTGCCTTCTTTTGATTTTTAATTCATTCTACAATTCAAAAACTAAAACTTCACACCAATAACATTCAAATGAGGCATGCTATCAAAGTCGCCATGGCTAATGCTGACTTGTTTAAGGTGCTAATGCTAGCTTAGTATTTCTAGTGCTGCTATTTTGTTAATGCCGTTTTCTGACTATCATGACAATGCACTTATTCATTATGATAATTCATTGTATATTTCAAAAAATAAAACTCCAAACCAATATTGATTGATTACTAATGTTAACTTGTTTACAGTGCTAATGCTAGCTTAGTATTTCCAGTGCTGCTATTTTGTTAATGCCGGATATATGTTCTCTGACTATCATGACAATGCACTTATTCATTATGATAATTCATTGTATATTTCAAAAAATTAAACTCCAAACCAATATTGATTGATTACGATTGTCAACTTTTTTACAGTGCTAATGCTAGCTTAGTATTACTAGTGTTGCTATTTTTTTGAAGCTGGATCACAACTATGCACTTATTCATTATGGTAATATTTGGTTTTCACCTGACGAGACTCGAAGTTGGTTAAGCTGTTGCTGCAATAGATGACCGCAAAACCAAATATTGGTGTTTTAGAATGACAGTCATGATTGATAGTGAGGGGCGTGGCCCCGGGAATTAGTGAAGTTAGGCTATGTTCAAATCTTGCTAGCCGTTTAACACTGCAAACTCATGTTAATGATCAATCTGAAATAATATTTACGGACGGGAGAATAAATTCAAATTGGCTATATTTAATTGTTTATATTACTTTTTGTTAGCTCAAGCGATTTATCCCGATGATAGCCATTTCCTGCTGGAGCTTTAGACCAAGGTCTGTCTGCTAGTCAAGGGACAAAAAGTTGATAGTCTATTGTTGTCTTTTTCAGACTAATGAGTCTTTCAAGAATTGATTGAACAGATGAGTTGACATTGGGCCTACTACTCAACTAGTCTACTTACGTGTTGTTGTTGTTTTTTTGCATCTCTTCTCCCAATTGGCTAAAGTAGAGATGACCTTCAACTCACTGCTACCATTGTTGGCGAAAGATAACCCACTGGATTATGATGCTCTTTTGAGTAAGGAAATGTCCGGCCAACAAGACAACACAGTCTAAATACGTCTGTTTGAGTTTGGGATACACATAATAAGGTGACTGTGGATGACCAAAGTAGTTAGCACAGCCAGATTTGGCTAGTCCAATCCCTGCTTGTCTGAAACGATTCGTACCACATTAACGATGGATTTGGCGACGAGAAACAAGGGCAATAGCGCAAAGTTGAAGCTCCATTTTCATTTTCAGAATGTCCAACAACTGTCTGCTAACAATAACTTAATTCCAGAAATTGTATAATGTAACACGCACCAACATCACAACACTTATGGTTTTAACTAAGCTTCGATGTGCCATCTTAAATAGGGGTGTGAATTTCCTAGTACCTGACGATTCGATTCGTATCGCGATTCATAGGTCACGATTCGATTCGATACCAATTAATCCCGACACAAATTTATAAATCGATTGTTGCGATTTTGTTACTCAAATTTAGAAAATACTAACCAGTAAACTTGTACACGTACACTGTAAGATTTGTATGAACATGTTTTATTTATTTTTCTGAAACTTCAGTCATAACTGTGAGTCACTGTATTTAACAAACAGGTTGGAATCTGTTTTATATTTGAACAGCTTTGAAATAAAATATTAAGGCTTAATGTTCCATGAATTAATTTAACATTTTTCTATGATTAAGGTGTGAACCCTAACCGTAAGTAAGACGTTTTGTTGAATATTTTTCCATCAAAAATGGATATTTAAAAATCGATTCGGCCGCCTATTGAATCGATTCAAGAATTGTGCGATGGAAAAAAAAAAGAAAAAAAAAAGAATTGTGCGATGTAATATCGCGATATATTGCCGAATTGATTTTTTTTAACATCCCTAGCAACACAAGATAACAATGGCTTTTTGAAGAAGAGAAATTTGCAGGGCTTGTATGCTGGTCTGTCAAAATATGTCTTTCTGTAAAATGATTTTATGGTGTAAAAAAAAAAAGGTTGGGTGCCAGGTCACACATCAATGATCTCATCGACTAATCACTTTGAATCTACAAATAAATCTTTAACCTTCGTGAAAAAGTGGCAGTTGTCACTTAAACTTAATTATTCACAAGAAGTTTTTGAAATTTCCAATTACAGTACAAAATTACAGTAAAAAATCAGCAAAAAAATAGCCCTCACACACCGTCTTGTAGAAATTCATCCCAGAGTGAAAGCTGTTATGCAAAGCGGAGAGTGACTTCATACATTTTTCCATTTCGATTTGCGTAATTGGTCATGTAAGGCGAATATTTCGTTTTTAGATTGGCTTTCCCGACGGTGCATCCGAAATCTGCTCCGGACTGGAAACCAACACATTGGATTGGAATCCAGTATTGAGGCACAACTCTGCCAGAAGCTTATTGATCGGAGCTGTGTTGATTTCACATTCCGTGTATGAAACACACACGCACACACTCTCACTCTCTCTCACCGTCTCAACAGCTTACCCACTTTGTCTGACAGTTTCACGATGATGTTTTTGTAGGCAATCGTGATCTGATTTTTTTTTTCTTTTCTTGAAGCAGTGGCTTGACCTTGGTGAGGACAACAGATTCCACAGCGTGTTTTTGTGGTTTTGTTCAGAAGTGGTTAGCCATCGCCAGGAATAGAAATAGCACATAAATGGGGGGGGGGGGGGGGGGGGGGGGGGGGACACAAATAGAGAAGTGCTGCAACTAATCGACTTTCAGTATGTCATGACTAGGGTCATGCAAGGGTTATGCTTACTGTCTTGACTAGGGTCATGCAAGGGCTATGCTTACTGTCTTGACTAGGGTCATGCAAGGGTTATGCTTACTGTCTTGACTAGGGTCATGCAAGGGTTATGCTTACTGTCTTGACTCGGGTCATGCAAGGGTTATGCTCACTGTCTTGACTGGGGTCATGCAAGGGTTATGCTTACTGTCTTGACTAGGGTCATGAAAGGGTTATGCTTACTGTCTTGACTAGGGTCATGCAAGGGTTATGCTTACTGTCATGACTAGGGTCATGCAAGGGTTATGCTTACTGTCTTGACTAGGGTCATGCAAGGGTTATGCTTACTGTCTTGACTAGGGTCATGCAAGGGTTATGCTTACTGTCTTGACTAGGGTCATGCAAGGGTTATGCTTACTGTCTTGACTAGGGTCATGCAAGGGTTATGCTTACTGTCTTGACTGGGGTCATGCAAGGGTTATGCTTACTGTCTTGACTGGGGTCATGCAAGGGTTATGCTTACTGTCTTGACTGGGGTCATGCAAGGGTTATGCTTACTGTCTTGACTAGGGTCATGCAAGGGTTATGCTTACTGTCTTGACTAGGGTCATGCAAGGGTTATGCTTACTGTCATGACTAGGGTCATGCAAGGGTTATGCTTGGGCCATGCAAGGGTTATGTTTGGGTTATGACCGTGAGGTCAAGTGTCTGTTTTGAACTGATGTAACCAGCATCTAGTTTCAACTGGTAAGACACTATGTGATGTCAGAAGCTATGTGATGTCAGGAATCTTTAATCTCTATATCTGGTCAACAGCCAATCAGATAATTCCATGTCAGTCCTGTTACCCAGATGTCTAGCCACAACCAATCAGATCGATTCGCTGTCTATATAAGCCTGTCTGAGGAGAGTGCGTTTTTGTCAGATTATTAACTCTGTTCCTCTGTGCAACTCTCGTTGTTTCTCGTCTAGTCAAGTTTGTTCCACGCCTCTAGATGTGAATAAATAGTTAAGGTTTTCTTTGTGTCTCCATTTTTGGGATCCAACCTCAGAACATAACACAGTATTTCACAATTTGCCATTCAAGGACACATAAATCCAAATATGATGGCTTTGAAAACTTTTTATTCCTGGCAAAAAAAGAGAGAACTCTAGCTACCTTTTTTCTTTGGCATTTATTAAGCCCCTGTCTTTGTGACCTGCTCTTTTGGGATCCAAGGGAAGCTTGAGGCATTACACAGAGGCTGATTCATGCAATGGAGTCCTTCCAAAAGTACCCTCAAAGACACACACACGCCCTCATGTACCCTGACTCACAATCACGCAGTCGCCGTCACTTACTTATTCAGTCTCTGATGATCTTGCATACCTGGTTGTGTAACCGCGCTTGCGTTTTGAAGGGGCAGAAACTCACCACAAGTTTGGTGCTTTTGAGAGAATTTCACGTGACCTCGCCGCTGATGCAACCTGTCTGGAGTATCTGAAACACCTTGATAATGTTCCAAATGAGAGATGTTTTTTTTAGAGGATCAAATGCACACACTAAAAGCACAAAGCAGTTAACGATCATCGGCGTGTCCGACGTCAAAATGTAACGTACAGGCAGCGGGATGGGTGAAATGACATGTGAAGTAATTCCGAGTATCTTTTGTTCTTTTGTCTTTCAGTTGTCCCTTTTGCCTTAAAAAAAAAAACATGATTGGTTTACTTTGACACTGTTTTTCTTTTATCCTCAATTTCCTTTTTGTCTCGCCACACTACTTTGACTTTGACTCTTTCTTTTATTGTTTTTATGAAATCCTCATTTGTCCTCATCTTGGTGCATCACTCTCCATTCTCTAGTATAAGTGAGTGGAAGTATAATTACTTGTGTAAAAACATTGACATTAGTAAAAGTACTCATTCAAATATAATATAATTAGGGCTAAAACTAATGATTATTTTGATTCTCAATTAATTTGTTGATTATTTTGTAGCTTAATCGATAGAGGTGGGGGTATCAATGAGTTTTGAGCATCCGTCATTCGGCAGTCGTCAACAGTCGGGACAACCTTCCGTCATTGTCAATATTTCAAGCCGAACCGTCAATCCATCATTTGTCGATTGCTCAGCAAAATGAGCAGTCGTCAATGTTTCCATCATTCATATTGAGCGTCCGTCAATGTTCCGTTCAATCCGTCACCAAAATGGGACGTTCGTCATTGATGGATTGCCAAATTTATTGACGGATTGACGATTACATTGACGGACGAAATCCGTCAATTCTTAATTTGTCTTTTTTTTTTTTTCGAAGTTTCCCATTAATCGTAAATAAAATGGGTGTCCATCATTGACGGATTGATGGGCATTCCGACAACATTGACGGAATGTTCACCTCTGTTATGACAGAAAATATGCGGAGAAAGTTTAGCATTGTTTTCCAAAGTAAAAGCAAATATTTTGTTTGTTTGTGTGTTTGTTTTTGTTTGTTTGTTTGAGTCATTTTTTGACACATTATTACAGATTACATTGATCACATCAACTCATTTGCAACATTGACATCCAAAAGAAGGGCTGGCAGGTAGAAGCCATGGCTTATTTTTAGTAGGGATGTTTGATACCACTTTTTTTCAGACCAATACCGATACCGATACTCAGACCCTCAGGACTCACCAATACCGATACGAACTGCCGATACCACCCTCAGTAAAAAAAAAAAATCACTAAAAGATATTTTTAAAAACAAATATATTTCCTTTAATTTTGACAAAAAATAAAAAAACAGCACAGTCACTCTTCAATAGTCTTAACGCTCAAAATAAAACACAAAAATGCTCTTTTAGTTTAAGATTCACAATTTTGAAATATTTCCAAACCGGTGAAGTTTTGGTGAAAAACTGCTGCAAGCTAGCGCCACTTACAGGCAAGGAGGACTCACTTAACGTCTTCCCCCTCTGCCATCGCTCGCTTGTACTCGTCTGCGTCACGAGTACTCGAGTACTTGAAAAAAGGCTGGTATCGGCCCGATACCTGGTATCGGTACTCGCCCATCCCTAATTTTTAGTAACCCGTACCCATTGATTCTTAATATACGCATCAGTCATATCAGTTATTTTGAATCAACGCAAAGATAATCAGTCCTCATAAATGCCAATGCGGTAAATTTCATATTTTTTGGAAAAATCTATTCTGTTTGCCAACCCGTGTGAGTGTGTTATTTCTCAAAATTATTAACTAAAGTGTTGAGAATGACTTGCTCTCTTTGAATTTGAAGGGTCGTCAACAAGCCCACTTCAGCCGTGTTGCTAGGTGTGCTTTTACACTCGCCAGTTTGTTTATTCATGAATTTGTTTGTACACAAACAAAGGGGTCGCACATCTAGTTGTTGACATTCACAGCGGTTGCATCAGTTTATTAGAGGGCAAGCCCACACCCTGCAGCGTTGTTGCGTGTGAACATCCTCTTTCATCAGCCCTGGCCTCTCGCTCTCATCTGCCGTGTAGCGAAACCAAACCAATCATGGCCATGCATAAATTCCCGGCGTGCCTCTGACATCATGCAGTTTCCACTGCGGCTGCCTTGGCTGCCTTGAGAGATCGCAGCTTTGATATTTCAGACTGCTGGCGAGCTCGCAGGGGTTCCCCACCCCCACCCACCCACTGACCATAGATGGACTTTGGAGATGCTGTTTGTGTGGTGGGGCGCCATTTGATAGCTCCATCGGCTCATCGAGCACAGTTCGGTGCAAGAAGCAAGAAAGCGACAATCATGTGCAAAATCTTTTAACCCCTATTATGATAGATGCTATAGTATCCACATGTACTCTTAATGACAAGTGACAGTGAGTCGATAGCAGCTAGCCAGGCTGTGGCTAGTGCTAGCAAGCTAATGTTAGCAAACGACCCCACTGCCTGAACATGTCTTCTTCATGTCACGTCTGTTGTATTTACTTTTCTTTTTAACTACACTGAAGTCTCGCGAGGTTTGTCTGTCCGTTGTCACCCATTATAACGGTTCGACCTCCATTTTTGGCCACTTTCGAGGCATAGTTTTCTGAAAATGTTGGTTTCGGAATTGTACAAACCATGCGGACCAAATTCATACATTTAGACTGTGTAACAAAAGGAATTAAAAACTTACACTGTGGGGGAATCTGATCACAACTTCAAATTTACTTGACATCTTGACACTTTTTTTTTTTTTTTTTGTCCAGCATACACTTCTACATGTTTTCATCCGATTCACACCATTACAATTTCAATATATTCAGAAAATCGTGTGTACCCCAAGAGTTGTTAACCATTCATTCACAGTGGTAATTTTAACATTACACATTTAGATCATTCCAATTTGAATTTTAAGGTTTTTAGGGGAATTTTAGGGAATTCAGCTTATTCAATTCCCCTTGATTTTCAACACGCCAAAATTTCACTTTGATCAAAAATTCAACATTTTCACCATTAAAATACCCACGAAAAAATACCTCCTCATTCCTCCTCATTCATTTTAACAAAAAAGATTTACATCGTTCCCATTGGAAATTCAAAACATTCAGCTCACTCAATTCACATGCCAAAAATTCTGATTAAACAACAACAATTCAAAATTCATTTTCTCAAATACCCCCCACCTCCACTCAAAAAATATTCATTTCCAATGACACATTAAACAAAACAAATTCACGATTGCCATTCCAAATTCATTGAATTCACCTACGGAAGGATTTTCAATATGCCAAAAATTTCCATAAAATAAATGAAAAAAAAAAATCTGCATTTTCACCACAATTCCCATTAAAAAAATATATATATACATGATTCATTCCAATAACAAATTCAACAGAACGATTCACATCATTTCCATTTTAAATTAATCACTGATAATGATTTTCAATGTGCTAAAATTTGCCATTAACAAAAACTAAAAATAAAATAAAAATAATAATAAAAATATAAACATTTTCATCACTGTAAAATAAATGCATAAAAAATACCAGTTCATTCTCAGTGACACAAACTGTTTCACCTAATTAACATTCTGAATTCTGAATATTTCACTTATTCAATTCATCTTGGAAATGATTTTCAACATTGTAAAATTTCTGAGCCCAACCAAAAATAAATAAATATATAATTTCATTCTGAATGACACATTCGACAAAACATTCATTACATTCAATATAATTTCCACATCATTCTATATCTTTCAATATCATTCCATATTTTTCAGAATCATTCCGCATCATTAAAAAAAACATTCCATGTTTCAATATTGTTTTCATTCAGCATTTAAAACTTCAGACACCATTTCTTCTTATGTCCAATTTGTACTTTCTCTGGTGCATGGTAGATGAATTTGAACCCTAAAATAGTCTATCGTGCGCAAACGTCCAGAGGAGGCGAATGTTCACCCCACGTCGTTGTTGCCAAAGTGCCGAGTGATATAACTTTTCACATTTTCCATCCCTTCACAGGGACGCGTGCTCCAACGGTGATACGACACCTCTAACTTTAGTCTCCCTCTCTGCCACTCAACGTAATCCTGTTATGATGCACTCTTGGCCCATCAAGAGAGCTTAACTTCCGTGCTCGCGTCTCAGAAGCGAAAGGCTTACGTGCGCGTTTTACATACGCTGGCGATGCTGCTTTAATTATACGCGAACTTCATTAACTACTGATTTGAATTTGCACTTTTTTGTTTAAAGTAGTTTGGTTACCTTATGGCTCTATTGTACTGCAAATTACAACCATGGATGTGAAAACAAAAAAAGTGCAGGTGTACCTAATGAAGTATCAGGTGAGTCATAGTGTGCGTACACAAGCAAGGTCTGACGTCATCGAAATAAAAAATAGGGTTAGTCGCCTTGATGACAGCCTGGCAACCGAAATTGCCCTGACAACCTGCCTGAACGAGCCACTTTGTGATTCCCCTTCCTCCTCGTAGAGCGCAGGGGAAAAAAAAAACAAACAAAAAAACATTGACACACGCGCACGTGCTATCTGGGAAAACCCTTTGGAAACAATGGGTGGAATTCGGAGGTAGTCTGGGAGTGCCGCATATAGCATGCAGACAATAAAGTGTCCTCATTAACTGAATAGATTTGTTAATGATAGCAAAGATGTTACGCATTATTTCAAGCTGGTTGTGCAGGAAGAAGTGGATATAAAAAGTTTACACACCCCTGTTCAAATGCTAGATTTTTGTTATATCAAAATCTAAAACAAAGAGATAATAATGAAAACAATATTTTAAATTAATGTGACCTATAACCGTGGGGAAAAAAAAAAAAAGTTGTAGAGGGCACAGTAGTTGCGCAAGTGTGCACACCCTCTTATAACTGCGATGTGGCCATGTTCAGAATTAACTAATCACACTCAAATCGCTAGTGTCGGGACAAAACCTCTTAAAGGGATACTTCACTTATTTCGGCCATTATAGCAAAAAAAAGTTAATTTTGTCTATAATTAATTTGATACTTTCATTATTTTTCACGTACAATTAGTACCTTTAAAAACACATTTTGCAACTTGGTGGCGACTGAAAATGACATCACGAGGGTTCAGGTAAAACCAATCACAGCTCACCTGTTTTCTAGGTTTGGTCATGTGACATTCACTAGCTGAGCTGTGATTGGTTACCTAAGCCCTTGTGATGTCATTTTCAGTCGACAGCAAGTTGCAAAATGTGTTTTTAAAGGTACTATTTGTACGAAAAAAATAATGAAAATTTATTATAGTCAAAATATGCATGTTTGACTGCCAAAAATGGCTAATTAAGTAAAGAATCCCTTTTAGTCACAATTTTATTTATTTATTTATTTTTTCAAAAATATATATATATACTTTTGGTCAGTCCACATGTTACGTCGAATCTAAAGTGTTGAAAATGGCTTGTTCTCTTTGATGATGCAAAAAAAAACATTGTTTTTGGGGTCTCCCAAAAAGTGACAATTTTGGAGGTACGTTTTGGCCCGACACAAACGAAATTCATGTTAAATTGGAGTCATCACTCAAATGCCGCCATTTCAAGTGCATCTGATTCTAAATAAATTCCTTCAGATGTTTTAGGAGGCTTTTCCTGACTTATTGTCTTGTTTTGTACCAGGGCTGGACATGCAATTCTGCCATGGATATTTATTGATGTTTCATCTTGCTACCTATGTTTGAACGAGATTAATGGACTGATCCCTCTAAATTCTAGGCCAGTATCTTGGGGTTAAATGTAGGAAAATAATCATTAAAGAACACTCCAAAAAAGGCCGCTGGGTATGCCAAATGGCCAGTCCAGCCCTGTTTTGCGCTAACACTGATTGCTATTTGGAACTGTTCATAATTCGCCAAACCCAGTCTTCCAGCTGAAGACGGTTGAACCAGAACATATATTCCACAAAAGTGGTGATCACCAAAATAATGCCATACAGTGAAGCATGGAGGTGTTGGAACTGCAGCTGTAGTCAACGTGGAGGGAATTATGAACAGTTCTAAATCGCAGTTGGCACAAAACCATCAGACTCTTGCAAGACAGAAAAAAAATAAAATAAAATCAATACGTTTGTTTTTGCTCCCAATTTTTATGAGATGAATTTAAAGATCTACAACTTCTTCCACATACACGTCACCATTTATTTGAAATATTATTCACAAACTAGTCTAAATCTGCGATATTGAGCACTTCTCCTTTGCCGAGATAATCCATCCCACCTCACAGGTGTGCCATATCAAGATGCTGATTAGACACCATGATTAGTGCACAGGTGTGCCTTAGACTTCCCACATTAACAGGCCACTCTGAAAGGTGCAGTTCTGTTTTTTGGGGCGATCTTTGAGTTCATCTCATAAAAATGGGAGCAAAAACAAAAGTGTTTATATTTTTGTTGTGTAACTTGATCATGAATGGATTGGTTAAAAGTATTAAACTGATTTCTATTGGTCTCATTTTTTTTTTTTTACATCACAAAAACATGACATTTTAACAAAGGCATGTAAACTTTGCATTTCTCCCTCAAGCATAGTTTCACAAATTGTCATATGTGAGCGGCAAAGCTTTAAGGTGTGTTTTTGCGTGTGTGCGTGAGAAAGACCCACCCTCGCGCTCACATACTTATAAAAGTTTGGAAATTAATTAGCAGAAGCAGCAAGGTGATAACGAGCACGGCCGCACGTTTTGTCGATGCCGATGGATGTGACAGCCGCACCTGTCTCGCACCTCCAGCTAAAAAGAAAAAGTTCACAGCAGTCAGAGTAATTCGCATTATAACAGTCATGATAATAATCAACGATGACAATAATATTACAATAAATATTACATATACATGTTAAAAAAATATTTAAACACTAAAACTTACTGAAACAATTTTTTAAACATAATGTGAATGTATTTTCATACAAAAAATAATTTTGCAACATTAAAATGTATAGAAATTCTGTACATATTGTTCCTTTAAGAGGCGGAAACTGGTGGCTCTCCTTTCCTACATGTGAGGGCATTACAGTAAGTTTACTGTAAAAACTACAGCTAAACCCAAAATTTCAAAACTGATTATGAGTTTGAGGTTTGAACATGACGCCCTCTTTTTTTATGTTGATTCATTATTTTGTTTCATTTGTATTCCATGAATGCAATATTTATCAGTATTACCATAACATCCCGTGTCTAATACTCGCATGTGTATAATATGATTTGCTGGCATCCTTTATTATACCGGCCAACATTTTTTTTTTTTTTTTGAGTGCCAAGGGCATTTTAATGATTTGAATGATGATGGTCTTTTAGAGAGATTGATATTTTTGACAATTAATTGATTGATAACGCTAACGCTGGAAATGCTAATGCTGAATGCTGGCAACATACAATACAATGTCAGTGTAATTAATACGTTTTTTATTTAATTTTTTTTTTTTTTTAGCATCCTTAATTAGCGATTAGGGTTGTCACGAGAACTGATACTTCGGTACCACGTCGATGCCAAGATTCTGAAAATGTGACGGTACTGCCTTTTCTACAATACCTGAGAGTACCGTTGGTTTGTGTTGTTTTGGGGGTGTTAATGAGCGGTGATCTGGCAACCCACGCAACGTCTGTCGTCACGCGACTACACTGCAGCTGCGACAATAACAGTCAATGCGTGCAACATGGCAATAGCCCGCACGTTTGCGTCGTCTTCAACTGCAGCGGCCCCTCAATTAGTTGAGAAGAAAAACACCAAAAGTCGATTTGAGGTTGATGCGCAGGGATTAACTCTTTGACCGCCAAAAACGTAGAATAACGTTTAGTAAAATCACGATGTATGCCGCCATAAACGTAAAGTGACGTCAACTACTTTTTTTTTTTTTTTTTGCAGATGGCAGCATTGTATCTCTTTTCAATGGGCTGCCGGTGTATGGAATTACTCAACTCAACTCAAGTTTAACCTCGTTCGCGGTAGCTGCTCGGGCCCTAACTTGAGCTGCGAATTACAATGAAACATGACACAATCTGATGAAATAGAACATTTTCAAGGCTGACGTGAATAATCAAAGCGTTTGTAACATTAAACTTAATTTGACGGAGCGTCACTAAACTAAAAATATTAGTATCAAAGTCACTGTTGTGGAGAAAATGTATCTTTTCTTTTCAATTTTCGCTCAATGTCACTCAAATGACCTATTTTCAAATGGTGATTACTAAAGAACGGAATAAGGTAGAAACATACTTTTTTTTCTAATGAAAGTATGGAATGCGATCTTTCACGTGGTACCCATTTAGTGTATGTAGCAAAAGAACACAATATTCTGTTTGCTTCGAAAAATGAGTTAAAATGCTCGAAATCCGCTGGCATTGTTTTTTTGTTTTTTTTTTGATAACGTGTGGCAGTAAAAGAGTTCATAATCGATCCTCAAATACCTGTATGCAAAATATGCCGAAACCGTTTCCAGACGAAAGGGGGAACACATCCAACTTAGCGAAAGATCGACATCCAGACTTGTACAAAGAATTCAAGGCGAGTGCATTTGAATTCCTGTGTTATCATTGTTGCCCATATCTAAACTAATAACGTTAGTATGATGACCCCCACACTCAATGAGCTGCTTGGCGAAGTAACGTTAGAGTATGTTCAGCCTCGTTTGTCCCACATAATAAAGTTAGGTAATGTTGCCGGGCAGGTAATTTACTGAATCGCCTAAAGCATATACTTTGCAATACTTTAATGCACAGTATTTAACTTTAATGCTTTAAAGCTACATGCCAATTGTTCTGTTTAAGCACACAGTGTCGTTGTTTGTTCACGTCTAAGGAGTGTATGTTCAAGTACATGGAATTTATTGTTTATTTTCTATTTTTACCGCGGTATCGAAATGGCATCGAGAATCGTGGAATTTCAATAGTATCGGCATTGACTACTAAATTTCTGGTATCGTGACATCCCAATTAGCGATTGAACTTGATTTCGGGACGACATTGTGTTGTTGACGTCGGTGATGTTTGCAAGACACCGCAACCACAAGCCAAGTCAGCAGTCACGCCGCGACACACGCCGGGAACAACTTCAAAATAAAAGCGAATAATATCATCGTAATACAGCATTTGAAAATATTTTATTTTGGAGTTGATTTCACCACAGGATGTGCATGAACAATTGTTGCTGCTTTTAGTTTGATTAGTTTTGCTTCGGCCTATACACATAAACATTCTTTTTTTTTTTTAAACCAGGTACTTAATTACATACATTTATACCATTATACATTAAATATCAAGCTGGAATGTACGTACGCCATCTAGATACCAATAAAACGCTATAGAATATACATTTTTTTTCCCGATTTTTATGAACCCGTGTGCAGTACGGTGGGCCAATTTTGAATAATTATTAATGTATTTTTGCGTCACAAATTTTAGTGTTTCAAACCCCCCCCAAAAATGACTGCTATAAACTGCATTTTTCCCCGACAGACAATAGATATGTTCCACAAAATTATTTGTGATTTTGTGGGGCCATGGGAGGTGGACGGTAATGTATGCTTTACTTGGACATTGGACAAGAATTGTATTGATTAGGGGTGTTAAAAAAAAATCGATTCGTGATATATCGCGATACTACATCGCGCGATTCTCGAATCGATTCAATAAAAAAAAAAAGTTTTTTTTTTTTTTTTTTTTTTTTTTTTTAAGAGCTCAGAATTATTCATTCGGTAGTCTTACCGATTCAACGTCTTATCATCATTGCCTTTTTTTTTTTTTTTTTTTTTGTGTGTGAATCGATTTTTAAACTTCCATTTTTAATGGAAAAATATTCAACAAAACGTCTGACTTCGGGTTAGGATTCACACCTTGAGCATGGAAGAATGTTATATGAACGGAACATTAAGCCTTAATATTTTATTTTAATGCTGTTCAAACATGAAACAGATTACAACCTCTATAAGACTGAAATTTCAGATAAATAAATAATACATTTTCATATAAATCTTACACTCTACAAGCTTACTGATTAGTATTTTCTAATTTTGAATGAAAAAAAATCGCAACAATCGACTTATAAATTCGTATCGGGATTAATCGGTATCGAATCTAATCGTGACCTGTGAATCGTGATACGAATCGAATCGTCAGGTACTAGGCAATTCACACCCCTAGTATTGATATGTGACATTGAATGCAATTGTTCTCTAAATTGATCTATATTTTATCCCACCAATAGCGCACATTCGTCAAAGATCAACATTTGAACCAGAACATTCCGGCATAGATTATGAACACATCCAAACACATTCATAGCATTCATATTATGTACTGTACTGTATGTCCTCCTTTTGCCCTCCTCCTCCTCCTCTTCCCTCTCCTTCCTCCACTTTCTATGAGTCATCTGATCTTAAATGTGCGAGGCTGCATCTGCTTCCTCGCCAAGGTCCCTCCAAACCTCCTGACACCTATCAAGCAGCTCGTGCCTACCACTCGCCAGCGGGGAGACCCGATCAAATAGTGCTTCGGCGCCCGTCACATCGACCGCAGCAGCAGTGCTCGCGAGCGGTTTTATTCACACGCCGCCGCTATTTTCATCACACCGCACGGAACAACATATGCGGCATTCCGATCATCCTTATGCGCAGGTACGCCGACGCTGGCGTCAGCATGGTGGAAAAGAAAACACCCTGGTCTCGTCAGACCGCATGTGCCATTCACAAAGCTCACTGGAGTATCGGTAAACATGCGCAACATGGACATCAAATGTTGTCCTGCGCAAACAACAAAAAGGTCGGCACATAGATTTATTCCACTAAATAAAGTACAGCCTTTAGTGCAGTATTCAGTATGTAGACAGACAAAAGAAGAATACGCACATTTTATCGTCTTTATCCTCGGCTTTAAAAACGTTTAATATTACTGCAGTTTGCTCAGTCACGCAATTACAGTTCAACAATAAGAGAAGCAACAATAACATTCACCTTCATCCATCGTTTTAAAACGCAAAACGACAGGTAAGCTAGGCTAGGCTAGGCTAGGCTAGGCTATCTTTACAGTTGAGCTAACCCATAGCTAGTCAAATGTGAACTAAGTTCCATGTCAGTTAAGTGTTTAATTGAGAAAATTATAAAGTAATGGACAATACTGAAACTGGTTTGGGACAATTAAAAAATGATGTGCTGTTTATGTGTGAGAGAAGCTAATCAATGCTAGTACAAATAGTGAGTGCTAAGTGGCTAATATATATGTGACTATGTGAACAAGAAAACACACTTATGACTTGCTTAACCCAAGTAATGCCTTGATTTGCTCGATTTATTTATTTATTTTTGGTACTTGAAACTTGAAAGGGATACTTGACTCATTGAGCCATTTTTAGCAGTAAAAAGTTAGTATTTTGTTCAGAATTAATTTGAAAACTACATTATTTTTTTTGCATGCAATTAATACCTTTAAAAACTGCTGTCAACTGAAGATGACGTCACCTGTGCTGAGGAATGAGTAATGAGTTGACCTGTTTTCTGGGTTTGGTCAGCAAACTGAGCCATGATTGGTCATTACCTGCTTCTTCAGCACAGGTGATGTCATCTTCAGTCAACAGAAAGTGAAAAAAATAGCTTTAAAAGGTATTAATTCTACATTAAAAAAAACAATGAAATTATCAAATTAATTCTGGACAAAATATTAACTTTTTTTACCGTTGAAAATGGCTCAATGAGTCAAGTATCCCATTAAGGTTAAGACTTGAGTCACGATTTGCACATATGTGACTTACTCCCACCTCCCACCTTTAAAAAAATGACATTTTGAAATTGAAAATGAAATTTAAAAAAAATTAACTTGGGAAAAAAAAAATGGTTGCCAAGTCTCGGGTGGAGAAGCTTGGAGAAGTTACTTAATAAAGACATACTTAGTTGTGTCATTTCACCCTTTAAGGGTGGGCGGGGCCTCCAGACCCAACAATTTGTGTACAAGCAATTAGTCAATTTCCATAATTTGATCCTTTTAAGAAAATATTACACAGCAACATCAACAAATGTTTTAAGTAAGTTTTCGACATTTTAACTAAGTTTACCACCAAGACGCAATAGAAAAACAAACGTTCAGGATGTCCAAGTGCCCATTCCACAGTGCAATTTTCCAGAATCCATTGCAGTAGTGCAATAAGGAATAAAAGAAACTGCTTTGATTGGCCATGATTGAACATGACTGACACCACTCCCACACCAGCGCACCTCTCGCAGATCGGTCAGCCTGGGCTCATTTGCAAAACTACCAACATTGGGTCTAACCTGCCCCTGCACAGTTAGACCAACGTCTTTCTTCTTTGAATACGAGTTCGCTTATTTAGTGTCGAGTAAAAATACTCCAATTCAAACACAATATTTCCCATCTTAAAATTTCCTATTAATTGTCTTGCTCTTCTCACCAGGGTTATTATAGTTTTGGAATTTTTCTTTTAGTTTTTTCTTTTAGAGTTTTTTTTTTTTAAATTTATTTAGTTTTAATTAGTTTTCAGGGTGGTTCTGTTAGTTTTTATTAGTTTTAGTTGTTTAATAAAAGATTAGTTTTTGTTTAGTTTTTGTTAGTTTCAGTATTAGTTTTAGTTTAAAAAAATGTGTATTACTTGTGTGCAATATTTAAAAAACACTGTGGGAGCGGCGTCATCTGAAAATGCTTTTCTATGGTTAATATAAAAATAAATCTACCATACTTAAAATCACATTTAAAATCATCCACAAAGGCTCATGCATTAAATTAATTACCAAAGACAAAAAAAAAAAAAAAAAATACCAAAGTCTAAAACTATAATTATAGTTAGTTTTAGTTATTTTTTTTAAACATAAAATGTAGTGTGAGTTATTTTTGTAAATATATATATATTAGGGGTGTGAATTGCCTAGTACCTGACGATTCGATTCGTATCACGATTCACAGGTCACGATTCGATTCGATACCGATTAATCCCGATACGAATTTATAAGTCGATTGTTGCGATTTTTTTCATTCAAATTTAGAAAATACTAATCAGTAAGCTTGTAGAGTGTAAGATTTATATGAAAATGTATTATTTATTTATCTGAAATTTCAGTCTTATAGAGGTTGTAATCTGTTTCATGTTTGAACAGCATTAAAATAAAATATTAAGGCTTAATGTTCCGTTCATATAACATTCTTCCATGCTCAAGGTGTGAATCCTAAAAAAAAAAAAAAAAAAATCGATTCTGACGATTATTGAATCGATTCGAGAATCGCGCGATGTAGTATCGCGATATATCGCCGAATCGATTTTTTTAACACCCCTAAAAAAAAAATATATATATATATATATATATATATATATATATATATATATATATATATTATATATTTTTTTAAAGCATTTTCATTTTTATTTTATTTCATTGAAATTGTTTATGAATTTTAATTTTTTGTTGTTAGTTTTAGTTAACTAAAATAACCTTGCTCCTCACTGTGGACAAATACGCACTTGTGCTGCAAATGCTCAGCTAACGTAATTCCATGACTGAGAAAAACTGTTTATGTACGCGGGCGTCACACGGTGACTTCCACCGCAGCACCATGATGGAGTTGATGCCTAAGTGGCCCTCAGCACCAAATCACCGTTAGTGGCACTTCACATCCACTCGGACGACTTCCGCGGCAACCACCATAACGGGGAACGAACGCCGGCATCAGGTGAAACACGCTCTCGTTGACCCGTGTGCCGTGAATTGGCGTTGGGCACGTCGCTGCTGCGAGTTTAAAGTTCACTTGCGTTTTGCTGACTCAAGTATGCTGACGGAATATGTAATTGCGGTAAAAGCAACAGTGCAAAAAAGGTCAAAATGAAGTGAATCATTTTATTGGCGGCTGCTACTAGGGAGAAGTTCAGCTAATATTTATTCATAGTCTGTAAATCACAAGATGATGACCTTCATGCTCGATATACTGAAAGTGTAGTGGTGCATTTTTGCTTGGATATTTTATAACAGCTTTCTTCGCGTTTGGTGCTTTTTTTTTCAATATTATTTTCTAAAATGTTCTATGTTTTATCAAAATAGTCTATCGGTGTCTTGTTCATTCTTTGAGTTGAGCCTTGCTGAAATTAACCTGATTTGGGTAATTTTTTGGTGCTAAATAGGTTAGCGCTACAATGGTTGCTGGGCTTTTCTTATTTTACTCATTTCTTCAAGAAAATATGTCATTGAGCTGTTGCTTGTTTACCGATATCTATAAGATCTAAAATATTGGGGTGATCATTCTAAAATTTTCGGAATAAGAAGTGTGCATGCAAATACATGTGCACAGAAATTTTGGTGACAATTGAGGATGTTTTTCCCCCCAACGAACAAGCACAAGAGGCAATTAAGGGCTTATGACAGCCATAAAATAATAATAATAATAATAATAATAATAATAATAATAATAATAATATTTTTTTTAGACTTTCGTTCTAATATTTTCAGAGTATTAAGTGGCTATCAGTAGAGATGTGCACATAAATTTTGGCGACATTTGATCACCTTTTTTGGACATAGAGCTTTTCTTTGAACTATTTTGGAGGCTCAGACTGGTAAACAAACAACTTTAGGAGCTATTTACCCCGAAAAGTTGGGAAAAATTAAATTAATAATGCACAAACAAACCAATTTGTGGGGGGTTGTTAAAACTCATTCACTGCCAGTCATTATAGAAAATTTTTACATTTCCAATACTCACGTGATATTCCATTCAATAATTATATATAAACCGAATCTACCAAATAACAGAATAGACTCCCTACTTTTTGTCCCGTCCCGTTCTTTTATAATTGACAGCAGAAAAATGTAGGTTTGCCAAAATACAGCCATTTCTCCCATGGACTCTGAAACTGTGTTTATTTCCTATAAAATGGGGCAATGATGTCATCTACCGGTGGTTGGGCATCAGTAAAGTTGTTTCCAAGTTTGATATTTACAGTGGAGCATGCTCAGATTCGCCCCCATTTAGCACTGCTCTAAAAAATACAATTGACAAGTATACTTGTCAAAGGCAGTGAATGAGTTAATTATGGAGGACCAAAACTGCCAAAATTCTAAATAAATAAATGGCTGAATAAATAAATAAATGTATATATATTTTATGTTATATTTATTTAGATTTTGGATATAATTTTTGAATTACATTTTTTAACATCAGTTTTTATTTTATTTGAGTCTTTTATTTATTTATTTTTTATTTATTTTGAATTTTGGCAGTTTTTGGTCCTCCATAGCTTATGGGTTATTTATTTATTTATTTGACCCAACTTTTTGGGTTAATTCAATAACCCAAAAAGTTTGGTCGGTGCCTTTTTGACCCAATTTGTGTCATTTTTGACCCAACTGTTTTTAGAGTGTAAATGTCGCGGGCTGCTGAAAAATGGATGGCGGGCCGCCAATGGCCGCCGGCCCGCAGTTTTGTCATCCACATACCTGAATTCGAAAACCAATCTTGATTCCTTACATATGAAGCCTGCAAACTTCGGTATGTTGATCCAAGGAGTAAACTATCATGGAGGGGGCTTCACATGAGTCACATTTGTTGTGGGCACTCACTTGAAAGTCCAACGGAGGATCAGTGTGTTTGGGGGACAGACGGGAGAATTTGACTCCCCTTCAGAATAGTCAACTCGACACCTACCGTATTTTCCGCACTATAAGGCACACGTAAAAGCCTTCAATTTTTTCAAAAGCTGACCATGCGCCTTATAATCCAGTATAGATGGATCAATATTGAGCCGCAACAGGTCTCGCTGTCAAGACGCTATCGGTGACCCTGCACGATCGGTGACGCGCATGCGCAGAAGATCCCGCCATCTTGGATCGCTAGCTAATACAAATACTTTACCTCAGAGAAAATAATAAAACAGCTGTTTATTCATTTTGGAGTTGTCAGAAAGCTGGTTTGCAATCTATTAATAAAGTTTGACTGACCTATCTGACTGATTTGTTGACATTCCCTCTAGCGCAGCACCATCTAATGGATGCATAATGTAACCCCTGTAGCGCCTTATATATGGAAAAAGTTTTAAAATATGTCATTCATTGAAGGTGCGCCTTATAGTGCGGAAAATACAGTACTTTTCTCCGTCTTCTTCTTCACACCTCCTTTTTTTTTTAACTCCTCATTTATTTCCACCTTTGTCTTCTCTCACCTGTTCAAGGCAACGAGATGTGTGATCGTGTTCACCTCGCCTGTTGCTAAGATGTCGTGCATCTTTTTGTTGTTGGATGGAGGTTCTCTCTCTCTCTCTCTCTCTCTCTCTCTCTCTCTTTCCCTCCTGCTCTCTCTCTCACCGCAGCTCCTACATATGCGCTCCGCAGTCACGATTCCAGTGTGTTTTTGCAGTAATGTTGAGGCTGAGTTCAAGCGTTTTTTATTATTTTTTTAATAAGTGGAACTGACACAGATAAGAGATAAGTAGGAGGAGGAGGAGGAGGAAGCAAACAAGGGAGGAAAAACTCCTGAGTGGTGGAGGGAGTTGGAAACTTAAGGCATGGGAGGGGGTGAGGCGAGAGGAAGAGGAGAAAAAGCGTGACGGCGCAGAAAAAGAGAGAAAACGGACGAAGGAGACGGCAGCCTAATGAGCAGCCCGTCCACGTGAGAGGGAAGTTAAGTGGGAGCTGGCTTTCGTTTAAAGTCCGCTTTTAACATTTTTTTTTTGCTCACCGAAGCACTCCGGCCCATCACCAGATTTACATCTCATGCTGTAGAATAGATAAGAGCGAGCGTTCGCTCACTTTCCTCAGCTAAAAAAACCTCGTCAAGGACAAAGCGTCTCTCCATACTCGCATTTAGCTCGCTCGCTAACACGCACGCGCAAATAGAAGCTCACGTTAGAGGTGAGGTGCACCGAGGTGTGAAATTTATCTCACAGCCTGACTGTGAATCATTCTTGGTGTTGCTATGGAAACTATCATCGGTTATCATCAACACTTTTAATTGCTAACTTTTTTTCTTTTCTTTTTTTAAGTGCTTTAGAGGGACTAACGATGGGACCTTGAGATGGTGCAGGCAGCTTGTGAGGAGGCTTTAATTGTCCTTAACGGAGTCACTGGGCTTGGATGACGCATTCTGAAAATGTGGTCTTTCAAATTTGGGCTCACAGCGCAACAGTGAGACGGTGGCAGAAATGAGCAAGGATGCTGAATCATGCAAGGGCACAAGACCTCTTCAATTGTTAAATTAACGCGGTTCATTCAGTCCAGTTGCCATTAGGCATCGAGTCATTCAATTTGTCTTTATAAACTTGATTTATAAGGACTGGCCTGGGCCATTTACTTCTTACCAAGACAATTCGATATTTTCAACTTGGTCGGAAGTGGGAATAACTTGGAACTTTTTTTTTGTTCCTAGTGCACAAAACAAGGTCCATAAAGGCATGCTTCACTCTTAAGCCTAACACTATACATATTGAAATATTTTTTTTATATATATAACAAATTCCCATTTACTTTTTTTTTTAAAAGATAATTTTAACACAAACCTACCAAATAAACCTTATATGATACATATTCATTAGCCTAATAAAGCCTACTTATTTTAAATGCATAATCCTTAGGTTTATGTATTTAGTGTTAATAAAGTATACTTACGTGTTTTTACATTTTTTGGGATGTCTGCATTCAGTTTCATCCCAAAAACATAAAAATGTATAAACAAAAAAATGGACGTAAGTGTTTTTCACAAAGCAACGATGATATGCCATTTATCATGTATAGGTAACCTGATTATTATGCAAATCAAACAATGTACTTTACGTATTTAAATTAAAAATTAAATTTAAAATTCACATTATTATTAGAGCAATTATAATTTATTAATACTATACATAAACCTTAGGATTATGCATTTCAAATAAGTAAGCTTGATTAGACTAATGAATATGTATCATATAAGGTTTATTTGGTAGGTTTGTGTTTAAAAAAAAAAGTAAATGGGAATTTGTCATATACAAAAATTACATAAACCTTAAGTTAGTCTTAAATATTTTTGTGAGTGATACATTTGTATCATGGAGATTTACCCAACCAAATCCACCTCTTATTACCACCTCTGATAACGTTTACATGCAGTGAGTAGTTGGGTTAAAGCTGCTCTATGTAACAATTTGCCCAAAAATATCTTTACAATAGCCTTTTTATTTGACCATTTATGTCTGAAACATCTTTTAAATATTAGATTAACACATTTTTTGTTCACAATGGGAACTCCTGCAAGCTTCTGGCCCATAATTTTCAGACTGGATTCGGGTTCAAATTTCCCGCCCACTGTGTGCGGATGTGACGTCATGTGCGCGTTATGTATGTGAAGAAGGGAATGTGCAGTTTCATTTCCCGGCCACAGGTGGAAGTAGAGATCCCAAATTCACTTTTCTGCATTCAGCAGCTCTCAAGTCAAAATTCTGTTTTTTCACTTAATGAGTGGCAACGTAAGATGGCCGCTGCACATACAAATAGTGAAAGACTATATGAATGGCTAAGATCCACATGTGCTGGAAGCAGCACAGCCAAGAGAAACCAAAAGAGCCAATAGACTGTTGGAAAAAAATGATTACAATTATGTGGAATACATTTTAGAATCTAGAAAATAAAAGAAATCTGAAAGCTCATCCAACACTCCTGAAACAGAGATTAAATTAAATTAAATTAAATTAAATTAAATTAAATTAAACAAAGATTGTGAGCCATGAGGCTCCGTCAGTGATTTCTAGATGAATGGACAACAATTCCCAAGGACACCCACTTAACATTTAGTTGAAGATTTTGTCACTTACGAAGCATTGAACCTTTATATGAATTTCATTTGTTCTCAGCTCCTTTCGCTATAATGTGTACATGGCCCGATACTTTTGTCAAACACCAGCAAAGGGTCAATTTTGTCTTGTTAAGTGCTGTGTTGTCACCCATGAGACATAATGGTGTCATGACATCATCTTGAGCCAGTATAATGTAGAGTGGGGGGGCGGCGGCGTTCATTGACATTGATTGGTTGTCTCTGGCTGGCGCGGTGGACAGTCCTAGAAAGCTTGGACCCGGGCCCAGGGGAACATTTCTATTATACACACACAGTCACACGATGTAAGATGTTTCATTACAGTGCTTCAAGTCATTTCTGAGGTCACCTTTGAGGGATCTTTCCCTTTTAACCGGATACCTGTCGTTACAATCACAGTAAAAGCTTTCACCTCAAATCATAGATTTAACCGTTAACAAAGTGGGGCAAGGAGAATGAGTGAAACAGTGACCCCCGGCCATCCATCCATCCATCCATCCATCCATCCATCCATCCATCCATCCATCCATCCATCCGAGATGGACAGATGCATAGTGTAAGAGTGTGCTGTGGTCTGACGAGTCCAAGTTTCCAATTACAGTGATACCTCAGCTCACGAAGATAATTGGTTCCCAGAAAGTGTGTGTCAGGCGAAAAGTTTGTCTTCCGAACATTTATTTCCCATAAGAAACCATTAAAATGAGAATAATCCGTTCCCAGAACACAAAACACGTTCCCCCAAAACATAATTTTCTTCTAAATAAGCCTTAAAACTACACAAAAATATACCTTATTTTATGTATAATAAATGTGCTATTGTATTGTAATTAAAGAAATAAACTGTACTGTATAATAAAGTCGTTTTATTTACCTTTGTGATGGTAGTTCTTAAGGATGGTAGCAATGGTAGACTTACTTCATTCGCGAGCGTTTATGGAACGGTTGCCGCTCATTCGCGCTTTCGTGCTCACCGTAGCGGAGGAGGCGTGTCCCTTGGTGAACAAGGAAGTGGAGCACTTTTAGCGAGTGAGCGCCGCTAACTACATTCACTTCTTTCCTGGGACTAAACAGCCGTGGCACTATTTTCTCCTTTTTTGAGGTACGTGATAGCACTTTCGCTTTTTTAGTGGCAATCGGGCGGCCGGCATTTGTGCTAAAAATAGCTTTGGCGTTAATAATAAGCACTGCTGCTAACTCGGTACAGTTCAAAAGCAAGTAAACAGACTTACCAGCACTTTCTTGATCATCATTCTGTCACGGCTGGCCGTGTTGTTGCGCTCGGGGTGACAATAGAGAGGACGCTGTGTGTGATGCGGCCCGTACTCGAAGCCGATTGGCTACCGCGAGGCGAAACGCGAAAAAAGTTCAATTTTTTTAACTTTGACGAATATGCGAATGTGCGGATTTTCGTCGTGAATGTGCGGATTTTCGCTGCCGCGCATCGCGTCCCAACGAGCGAAACGCGTCCTCCACGCCGCCCCACGCACTTTCGTTCCGTTGCGCGCGAACTCCATTGACTACAATGCAAACGCGCCGCCGCTTTTGGTGGGAACGCAGCATAAGAGTGTGCTGTGGTCTGACGAGTCCAAATTTCCAATTACTTTTGGAAATCATGGATGTTGCGTCCTCCAGACCAAAGAAGAAAAAGTACCATCCACATTGTTGCCAGTGCAAGGTTCAAAAGCCTGCATCTGTGAAGTGCGGGTGTGTGTACACATCTGCGACGGCGCCATTAATGCTGAAACGCACAGATGGATAATCAAATCCGAGCTACATCTTTATTTAGGGACATCCTTGCTGATTTCAAAAAGAAAATGTCAAACAACATTACGCACGTCACAACAAAGTGGCTTTGTAGTGTGAGTAGTAAGTACTAGACTGGCCTGCCAGCAGTCCAGACCTGTCTCCCATTGAAAATGTGTGGCGGATTCTAAAACACAAAAAATAAGTCAATATTTGACAAAAAAAGTTATTTAGTGTGAACAATAAATTTATTGTTCTTATAGTTTATTTAACTCATTTGCTCCCAATAACGTGTAAATACGTTTTTTAATGTTCTAAGTGTCCCAAAGACGTATTTATACGTTGTTGTTTTTTGTTTTTTTTGTTTTTTAATGCTAGAGCATACAGAAGGCTTTGATGCAGCCTCTCAACTGCAAAGAACGGTTGCAGAAATGGTAGTTATTACACAAACGGCTAGCAGGTGGCAGCAGAGCAAAGGAGATCAACCAGGGCCATCTAGAAAAAAAGCAAAATTACTTAGAATTTTAAAGAGATTTGTGAAAACTGATGAAACTTAGCTCTCTTCTAATGCTAATTGCTGCAAAACGGAAACAGATAGAAACATACTTTTTTGTCCTGATGAAAGAAGAGACTTTAATCTTTCTTTTGATATGTTCCATGCTTTTATAGCAATGGAACACAATATTCTGTGGGCCTTGCAAAATCAGTCAAAATCCAGTAAAACAGCCGGGAGCGAACGGGATTGTTTCTGTGAAAATGGTTGGGAGTGAATGAGTTAGTAGGGGTGTCAGGCGATTAAAATTTTTAATCGTAATTAATCGCATCACTTCCATAGTTAACTCAAGATTAATCACAAATTTTATACCTGTTTTAAATGTACAATACAATATTTTTTCCAAGTTTTCATACTTTTAACATAAAAGTGGGGGCAAAAATGTTGAACTAATAGAAATATGGCTGCATTTTAGTCGTTACAGTAATTTCATAATAATTCATAAAATTGAGTTAAAATGAAAAAGATGTACTGTAAAAAAAGATGAGCTATCTAATCTTTGAAATTTGTGAAATTCTGCACATTTTTTAAATTGTAAAATATAACTTGAACCCATTATTGTATGTATTTGTGGACCTGTCTGCCATGTTGCATTTGGAATTCCCCCCGGTACAGGCTTTCCATATAAGTAAGTTAAAATTAATCGCGCGTTAAAAAAAAAAATAGTGGCGTTAAAAGAACTTTAAATTAACTCAAAATTAACGCACTAATTTTGACACGAGAGTATTTAATTGAATTTGAAAAGTATTTGCAAATCACTGTATTCTGTTTTTGTTTACATTTGCTGCAACTTTATTGGAATTAGTGTTTGTACGACGTGGCAGCAGTTCAGGGAGCTTATCTGACACACCTCGTGTATTTTTCATTATTCCAAGGCTCCAGCTACATAGACAGACAATCTGCCCCTGTTTCATTGCTGTTTGAACCTTTTGTACTCGGATAAAGTGGATTACCTCAATCCACTTAATTCTCTTTGTGTCGAGTTTCACACATTTGCTTTCACTTGTTTTCCTTGCACTCGCTTCTAAATGTATCTTGTAATAATAATGATTAGATTTTTTTTTTTTTTAAATCACAATGAATATTAAATTTGCTTTTATACCATACAGTATCATTTTGTACATGAGTATGCTGAGTTGTTGGTTGCTGCAAACCCAATTTATGCATTTCCATACTAATTTGTATGAAGGGAAAGGGAAGAAGGGAAGAGTGCTGCATTCCCAGCATCCCCTGGGGTGAAGTCTGTGAATCAGTTAAAGCGTAATTAATATTAACAGCAAGTCTATTTTTACATCAGCGCTTTTGTAGTTGTTTTTTTTTTCTGCATGTGCGGTTGCTCATCCACACACTGCGCATCGACCAACCGAGACGCGTGCACTCTCTTACAGTGTTTATGCATATAACGTGGGCGCATGCTTGAGTGTATGTTTTGTGTGCGTGTATGACAGAGAGATGGGGTGGGTGGGAGTTGGTCCAAGCAAGCAACCCTTCCCTCCCACAGCTCCAGCGAGCGGAAAGTAGAGCAGTGGAGCACACGTGAGGCGGCGAGAGCGTGGATTATTGCACTTGTCTCCGCGCATGCGCAAACATCCAAGCGAGGGATGAAAGACTGCATGAGCAATATGCTCATACGGGCGCAGCATCTTTTTGTAGAATTTGTGTTTGCATGCCGTCTGAAAAAAAGGGATAGCGCTTATTAAAATACATTTCACTTTTAACTCTTTGACCGCCATAAACGTTTAAAGACGTTCAGTATAAACCTAGAATTGGCCGCCATAGACGTTAATTGACGTCTACTATGTTTTTTTATGGAAACGGGTGGAGGAAAGCCTTGGGCAGCTGTGCTCCAAGTATCAAGCCGATCGGGTTACTATAATGAGTATTCCTGGCCACTAGATGGCTATGATGAGTCTTTTGGACAAGATCGGGTAAGAGACAACAGTAGAAGAAGAGAGGCGGAGCTAGAGTGTTGAGGGGGAGAGAATGGCTAACTTGGCTAAGGGAGTCAAAAAGGCTACAGATGGCAATCAGCTCACGCTTGATCCTTATTTTCAAAGCTCAAAAGCATCGACCAGTGCTCAAGAGCACAGTGATGACGGAGTTAAGTCATAATGAAGCGGTGACGCGGCCGTTTCGACCACGTCGTAAGGCCCCACCGGCTAGCGATGCTAATAACGTCCTAAGGCCGCACCGGCTAGCGATGCTAACACCGGAGAAAAGTGGTGCACAACTGAGCACGTCTGCACAGATGACGTTTCATCGGACGATGACGACTACTATGGGTCCGATGCAAGACAGTCTTGGACAGTCTTCCAAAGAACGTGAAGGTAAGCGCTAACATGCTAAGAGATTGCTAGTAAGATTACTTTACTAACATTTCGGCGATCTGCTAGCAGCGTGTGTAAATGTGCTGATATACACTAGAACATCTATTACCTATACAAACGTGAATGTATGTTTTATAGATCGTGCTCACAGCAACGTCCGACCGCTGGTTCTACGACAAAGAAAGGTAAAAAAAAAAAAAAAAAACGTTTTCAATACACCGCAACAATAAAAGGAAAGTCTTTCGATAGTATTGTAATTGTATATGTTTCTTTCAGCTCCCCCTCATAGGGCCCAAAGTGACCCTTCTCACAGTGAGCAGAACAAAGGTAAAAAGAAAAAAAAAAAAGATTCTCCACAGCTCTAATAAAATATTTGATGGTAAACGTCTTCTATAATTTACAGAATGTGCATCAACCAATACACCCAAGAAAAAAAGGTAAACATGCACACACACACACACACATTGCATCACAGTGCTCTAAAATAATATATGATATTGAAATGTATATTTGCAGATCCCAAAGATTCTGGCTGGCTTGAAGTTGATGAATTCGGCTGGCAGCCAACCATCTTCCCCTTTGCTGCAAAACCAGGACCAAGGGATGCTGCAGCAGAGCTGAATTCCCACCTGCCAGCTGACATCCTGGAGCTCTTCATCACGGATGAACTTCTCCAGCACATCGTTCATCATACCAACCTCTACGCAAATCAGTCCATGCAGAAGCAGACTGACAAAAACTGTTGCGCACGTGTAAATAGTTTGCAAAGAGTTTTCCAAATTGTTTGTTCGGATTGCTACTGTTGCATGTAAATAAACTGTTATTTTGCAATCAAAAAACATTTTTTATTGTTGGGGTAGTGTTTTATAGAAGTTTAGGTGTTTGTAGAATCACTCATGCAAAAAAAAAAGTGCCAAATTCACTAGAGTGCATGAAATAACATCGTTTAACAAAAAGCTTGATTTCTCCGTATTTTGGAAGAAAATAGAGGATTTGGGTGAAACGAAGCTGTTTTCTATTGTTGATTACTGAAGATCCGAATAAGGTAGAAACAAACTTTTTTTTTAGATGAAAGATGAGACTTCAATCTTTCATTTGGTAGTATCCGCGTTTCCATAGTCCTAACACAACATTTTCTGTGGAGCTTGAAAGATCGGTAAAATTCTGTAAATCAGCTGGCAGTATAGGGGTTACCTTTTCCGAAAATGGCTGGCAGTCAAAGAGTTAATGTGTTTAATGTTTTTATTTTTTATTTTTTTATTTTTTTATTTTATTTGTTCATTTTTCCTTTCGGACAGCATTGTGACAATCAAGCATTTCATCATACAATTTCAACATATAATAACGGAAAAGAAAAAGTGCTGGCAGGAAGAAGCATGAAGCTTATAATTTCCCGCCCCCATACAAAACTAGGCCGCAGAAAATCAAACAACTAATCGTTAAAAGTCAAGCAGGGATAATAAATGTTCACTCAGTTCATCATTTCCATGATATTAGTTATCCAGTTGATTGTGTTCGGAGTCTTTTAGTTCAGGGAAATAGATTATTAAAAGTTCAATCAGCTCATCTTCAACCAATGATTTGATCGCACGTAGTTTGTGTTCCAAACAGTAGATTCTAGTGTTGTTCCGATACCGTTTTTTTGCTCCCGATACCGATACCCAGCTTTGCAGTATCGGCCGATACCGATACCATACCGATACTTGCGATTTTTATTCCTCAACATGAAAAAGCTGTCCTGCCATTGGTTCAGAGCATTCAAGGGCCAATAGGATATCTTAGATCAGCATGCAGTGAACATGTCATATATCAGTGAATGTTGTGCATGAGCAAGTCACAAGTTGCTGCATCCAAAATCCTATATTAGCGTTGGAATTAATGGTATCGGCATGTTACTTGTGAGTAGTCACCGATACCGATACCACTGTTTTATTGCAGTATCGGCACCTCTGCTGATACCAGTATCGGTATCGGAACAACACTAGTAGATTCGTTCCAATAGTTTGTTGATCACTTGTTGATTGAAACCATGTAGATTGACTCAGTCCAGTAGCTTTAGATATCTGGGCATAATGAAAGCCATGTGTCCGACCACACCTTCAGTCAGATCCGTCTTCATCACGATTCCGGTTCATCGCAGTCTCCAGTCCAGCTTTTCTCTCCAAGTCAAGCTACCTTGTGACCATGTCTCTCCTCATTCTGTTCATGGCAAGGTTAAGTGCTGCAAGGTTGTTTTTCACCAGAGAAGTGTCGTCACAGGCCTTAGTTCGGCCGACTTGCACGCCAGTGATGGCGCTCACAGTGGCTGCAGCCATTTCCTGTGCATTCTTCTGGCGATCAGACATTTTTCGTAGCGTACGAAAAAGCCAGTGGGATCCAATCCGCAGCAGCATCAGTGTAACCACCAGCACAGCAAGCAGGTATACGTCTTCAACATCTTCAACATCCAGCGAGGTCAGACACAATGGTCTCCATTTAGCCCAGGGATCTTCGGCATATCCAGACATGCGAGTTCCACTTGGACTTGGAATGTGAAGCAATGGTGGCATCATCATTGCAAATCAAAAACTGTCTTTGAGTTTCAAGCTCAAGGCTTACAGTAGACTGTTCAGTAAAGATAATTTAATTTCATTTAAAATGGACATCAGTCGTTAATGATTTTTTTTTATTTTTTAAAGTGGATATGTATATGTATTTTATGTATTAATGTCCATCTTAAATAGCTCATTTGGTCACAGATTTTAATTTTAAAATTTTATTTATAAATAATATAATTTGAATATTTAATGATATACATGAAAATTGTATGTGTAAAATTTTTTCTTGTGCTATTTTATACTTGCATAAAATATTTGATATTTATATATCATATAATTATATATATTATATATTATATAATGTAGATATATTTATATTATTGACAATAGTTTAATTTACAAATTAATTCGGTTTATGAATGAGAACTGTACAAAATTCATGTTGATATATTAAGATTTAATTGTTTTTAAGGTCCCTGTAAAATGAAAATGGAATAATCCTGCCAATTCTTTTTCAAAAACATCAAGCATAAAAAACGAGGCTTGAAAAGAAAGTATAGTACGTAAATGATAGAAGTACAAAAATTCACCCTGTTGTCTCCGCTCACAAATGCTGTGGGCGTCTACGAAATGCGTTAAACCACACCCCTTTTAAAAGTGGATGCTATCTCATTTAGCAACTTTCCTATCCACTGGGCTTGGCATATAATACTAGGCTACTACGACAAGAGGTGCTAGCAACCAGCTAGCTTGTGAGCTAACCAGATCCAGAGGCTTCCTATCCTTATTTGGGAATTCCAGAAACTGCACTAAGTTGTTCTGTAAGTTGTGGCATCTAAGCAAAGATTCATTTTTGGTGTGTTAGCACAGCTAGCTAGATCGCTAACTGTTTTCAGAAATTATCTTTAAACGTGTAATGTATTTACAAACACATCTTTCAATCTGTATTCATGGAACATGAATCATCTCACTAAAAAGACAAAGACCAAGCAAAATCCATTCAGCATGAATCTTTAGTCGCTTGGTTAACTGAAGGACGGTTCACCTTCTGCTCCACTGTCTCTCCACGGACATGCTTGCTAATCCAGCACTCTTGTCCGTCCCAGCTGTGAACAGGGAAGGCCCCCTTGAGCCAGACACAATCCCTCCATTCTCTTTTCCCTGCACGTACTCGACGCCTCCTTCAAACTACCGCACGCATTCGCACACGCACGGACAAACGCAACACACCGTATGGGGAGTAAAAGCGCGTCCACCGGGACATAACGTGCCCAGTAATGCACTGACGTGGGTCGGCAGATGCAGCTATGTTAAACCTGAGCTGTAGTAATAGCTCGTAAATGTGACTACATTCTTGAACGCACACGTGTCACGCGTTAATACACACTCTGTGCACTCACGTTTTTCGCACACTTGCTCCATGTTATTTCTCACGAGTGTGCAGGTCACTTTGCATGCTTGTACTTAAATCAAGAGATTTTTGTCATGCTAACTAATCTGTGTAACATCTTGTAATATTACACTGTATTATTTAAACTCACAGGATTACATCTCCTTCGAATTTTGTTACAGTTTCAGTGTTGAGCAAATCTAGAGCCATCACTAAATGTGCACAATTATTTTTAATACTTTATACTTAAATGTACCACATTTATAATACTAGATTCCTGAAGAGAATTTCATTGGAGCCTCTGCAGTATGTTTTTGTTGCACATCACTCAGATAGCAAGACTGCACACATGCATCCATGCAAGGAGAGTAATTATTATTATTTTTTTAATTAAGGCACAACTGATATGGATTTTTTGAGACCGATGCCAACTCTGATGTTTGGCGAATAAAATTTCAATGGCCAATTAATAATAATAATAATAATAATAATAATAATAATAATAATATAAATATATATATATATATATATATATATATATATATATATATATATATATATATATATATATATATATATATATATATATATATATATATATATATATATATATATAGTCCTTTAGTATTTGTTTACTTTACAACAGAGAGACTTTTTTTTTACACCAATTATTTCAGGGGAATTGCTTGGATGTCATTATTTTTGTCTTGCGTTGTAATGTGTTATAAAAAAAAAAAAAGAAAAGAAAAAATAAGACAAAGATAATGACATTTAAACATTCCCTCCCCCCAAAATCTGACTTTTTTTTTTTTTTTTTGATGATTTTCCTCTTTGTTGTAAAATTAAACAAATTCCATAGGGGGAATTTTTTTTTTAAAACAGTCAATTGTTCTGCTTGTAAGTAATATCTTTATTATTCTAAACATTAAGGGAGCAAGAAAGAAGATATATATTCATACTATATTTGTTAAATTAATTGGCAGATTAATCAGTTATCCCAATTTTATTCCGACAAATATCGGAATCGGCGTCTGCTTCAAATATTTTTTAAAAGACCTAATGTTGCTTATTAATTGGTCGGGCCATTTTTATTATGCTATAATACTATCATAATATTTCTCAGTCACTTTATTAAAATATCATTACAAAACACTCATGAGTGCCTTAGTTTACAAGTTCTAAGCCGTTGCTTCGTCCAAGTTTTATTATTATTTATATTATTATTATTATTATTATTATTATTATTATTATTATTATTATCATCATCATCATTATTATTTTTGTTGTTATTGTCTTTATTATTATATTTATTGTTATTATTATTATTATTATTATTGTTATTATTCTTATTCTTATTATTATTATTATTATTATTATTATTATTATTATTATTATTATTATTATTATCATCATCATCATGTAAGTAAGGACAAGGGAGATTTTCTTCTAAAAAGTCATGCGGCAAAAATGTGTTTCCAGAGATTATAATAGAGTAAGCTAGTGTATTATATGTGTGTGAGTGGCGGGCAGTTGGTTGGGGCTGCATGTGTGCTTATAGCTCAAAGGAGCTTAGACAGCAATAACTTATACTGTGTAGGGAAGTGAAGTAAATAACTCAGCAGGCCGGTCCGATATATTTGAATATGAAACAAAAGGATTGTTTTGATGATAGGAGAAAATGGCTTTTATTATTCCTGTCAGAGGGTCGTAAACAACGTACTGTACATAAATCTGCTACCTGTATGAAATATAGGAATGCAAAGCGGGTAAACATTCACTTACTGTATAATGCAAACACACACACACACACACAGTGCGTTGGGATTAGGGGTGGGAGAAAAAATCGATATCGCAATATATTGTTGCGCTCTCTGTTGCAATAAATTATCGATGCACTAACGGTAGATATCGATATAATGTGTCCAGTTGTGCAATGTTATATTGTAAATGTTTATGCACTTTAATTCGTCTCACTTTACAATGTTTACAGTTAAAAGGCTCAGAGGCAGCGAGGCACTATGCAGAACTTTGTACATTGTACAAAGTTTTGCCATTGAATAAATGCATAATTAGAGATTTTCCTTTTTATGGGCATTTGTTGGATTTTTCAGTTACATATTGTGATATATTGCAATTTTTTTGATAATATATCAAAAATCGTAGATATCGTGTATCGTGATATTATCACAGTAATATTCAGTAATGTTCAGTAATATTCAATATCTGTCACCTTCATCTCAGCAGAAGCTTGTAGAAAAAAATGGCTGAATTTTGAGTAGTGCTTGCATATTTTGGTGTGCTACTTTGAGCTGTATCATGGGGAAAAAAAAGAAAGAAAGAAAAATTGTACAATTAAGTGAGCAGAAACATGTTGAATTTCCAGCATTGAACTGAATGCCCATTTATGGCGTATTGTGCATTAAAAGAGCAACATACAAGCAGGCAGGCAGGCTTATGTTGAAGCATAATTACTCCCGACTGGAACGGCGGCATGAGGTTGCATGGAAAACTCCCTCATCCAATTTAATGAAAAACATCACTCTGACATAACGCTCGGCCACAGAGCTGGATTTATTCCCCCCCTTGTATTATGAATGTCTGATGATGTCATGAAGGAGAAATTGGGATTCGTGTTTGCTTTTGACAGCGGGCTTGTGCTATTTTTACTATTAAAATTATAAGACAATTTGTGTGTACACTGCAAAAAGACTGAGTAAAAAAAACAAAACAAGAAAAAAGTAATGAAATAAGGAATATTTTACTTAATTTATGCAAAGTTATCTGCCAATTGAGCAGGAAAATTTAACTTGTCAAGACTAAACATGGCAAGCCTCAAAACTAGGGATAGACCGATTATCGGCTGGGCCGATTATCGGCGCCGATATTCAGCATTTTGAGAAATATAGCATGGCATCGGCCATTTTGAAGAATCACATGGCCGATAATAGAGCCATTTTTTTTTTTTTTAAGCGTTAACTTCAGGGAACTAATTTAAAAGTAAATAAAAAAAAAAAGTTTTTATTTTCATTTTTGTCGACACTGGGAACTCTCTGCACCTTCTGTTTTTGATTGAAATTAAAACTAAGATAAGTAAAAATGTAATAATTTTGAAATTTTGGAATACTTTTATTTTGTGTAAAAAATGTTTTTTTTTATTGAACTTTTGAAAACCTGCTACTGTGCCTGGGAGATCCCAGAACTTGTGTATTGACTAAGATTTTTGAAAAAAAAAAAAAAAAAACAACAACCAAAAAAACATTTTACTAACCCTAAAAGTTGCTCAATAAACATATGCTTTAAAATAAAAAAAATATATAATAATAATTAAAAAAAAGATAAGAGCTGGAGTTTGTATTTTTTCCAAATTTTGATGTCCCTTTTTAGTGAAGTTGAATATCGGCTCCAAATATCGGTTATCGGTATCCTTCCCTACTAATAATTGGTATCGGTATCGGGCCCGAAAAAACCTTATCGGTCTATCTCTACTCAAAACCCCCGCCTATATTTTAAAACTAATATTTATACACACAGAGTGGATATAGAAAGTCTACACACCCCTGTTCAAACTCCATGTTTTTGTAAACTTATTTTTCACTATTAATGTGACTGACTAACTTGTACCGCTCAAGTGATTTTCTTTTTTTGAAAGAGGGGAAATAAAAATAAACCACTGAGGTCATATGGTTGCATAAGTGTTCACACCCTGATAACTAGGAATGTGGCTTTGTTCCAAATAACCAACCTCATTCAAACTCATGCTAAATAGGAGCCACAATTTGAAGTGCCTCTGTTTGACTCCGAGATGTTCTTGTAGGCTTTCCCCAACCTTTTTTTTTTTCCAAAGTGTTTGTGCTAACGCTCACTAACACTATTTGGAAATGTAATTCCCTCCACCTTGTCCAAGGCCCCAAAAGTGTCATGTTGCTGGGCTCTCAGTCTGTTTTCCTTGTCTCACAGTGCCTGATTAATGAGAGGGGCGTGTCCCCTGCACCACACCTGCAGGGCATCACCTATTAGGCCTTCATAAGGACTGGGACTCCTTGCAGCCACTGTCGGGTTGTTGCGCCGACTGCTCACAGCCATCGTCTAGTGTTTCTACTGTTTTTCGCCTTCGCTAATTATTATTATAGTCCAAGATTCTCGATTTTCATCTACGTAAGTTTTGCTACGTCTCTTTTTGTTCCCACTTTTATGTGGCGTGTTTCATAGCTATAGTAAGTTGTTGCTTTCTTGTGTTTACGGTTTGTAGCCTTCGGGTCTTTTTGTGTTGTGTTAATTTCCCTCCTTGCAATTTGCAAGCACCTTTTGTTAACCTTTTTCCTGGCTGTGTCCAGCGCTTTATGTTCATATTCACGTGTTTTGGTGAATAAAACCTCTCGCTTACTCCTCTGTGTTCAGTGATTCTGGGATCCACTCTCCGGTCGCACCGGAACCTTAACAAAAAGAGCTTCAAGGCTCCATGATGCTGCTTCCACAGTGTTGGTGCCAAAGATAACTTTTGGAATTATGGCCGAAAAGTTCCACCCCAGTTACAAAATTTTGCAAAACATACTTAGAATTTCCCTAAATACATACGGGAAAATGCGTTATGGTCCAATGAAAACTGTGTGCTAACAACAAAAACGGAAGGATGGCACTGGATGTTCTCAACTCTTGCTTCTGGGAGAAGTTTTGCCTTAGCTGATGTAACGTTCTTCTGCTTGAGGTTGAATAATTTTTCATCATGGTTTTTTTTTTTTTTTTTTTTGCTTTGACTTTTGTTTTTAAAATTCAGCTTTAGTTGGTTTTAGAGTATTATTGGTAGTAATATTAATAGTAGTTTATTATTTTTTAAATGCTTCATTTTAGTTTAGTTTTCATTAGTTTTAGTATTAGTTTTAGTGTTTGTGGCATGCCAGATTTTTTTTTAAGGTCGCCTTTGTGTCAAAGTAAACTGCAATTTTCAAAAGACTATTTGAGCTTCTTTCTTGGACGCAATCATCAATCAATCATTTATATTGAACTGTTCACATACACAAAGAATGCAACTCAAAGTGCTTTACATGAGTTAAAAACGCAAACAAGAAAGGACCTAAAATTTAACCGTGAGGCACACCACGTTACATTATAGACTTTTGAGGAGCATGTATCTAAATTTACCATAAAACTTCTCTCAAATTCCTCTCAGTGAGGTTTTCAATACTGAAATACATTCAAAATTAATGCCGAAAGTGTTGATATTGACAAAAATGAAAACAAATGACTTTTTTTTTTTTTTGCTATAATTACAGTTGTAGTTAGTTATATAAATTATGTAGTTTTAATTTCATTTCCAAAAATGTTTTCTCAATTTTAGTTTTTTGGTTTGTTTTCGGTATGACTATAATAACTTTGTTCGACACCGTCTCAAGGAATCTTTATCTTGAACTGTTTAGTAACTCATGCCAATACCAAGCAAATTTAGTCTCCGTGTGGATTTTCATTTCCAATAAGCCACCTGGAATTAAATACACTTCACACCTGCAGGGGGAGCCCACGAGCAAAATAAGTCAATAATTCCTGAATGCTTGAAGTGAATATTGGCTTAGATCCAGAAAAACGAATCCATATCAAGTGATCAAAATGACCTTCTCACTAATGGCAGCCTGGCCACTACGGCAATTTGCTGCTTAAAGGAGTTGACGGTGCACGGAGAGGCCGCTGATTTGGACCCTGGAGGATTTACCCTCTTGCCAGAAATACACTCGCAGGTACAAACGGATCATGTCACATGTTAGTTGTCATCCCTCTTCACGACCGAGAAAACAAAATAAAAACAACAAAAAAATAGTTTTAGACCTCATATGCCCTACTGTATACTTAGTTTTCATCTTAACTGCACTGGATTTATTTTAATACGTCTCATAATTTGCATTGCACCACCTCCGGGCACACATTCCACCGTGTCTTAGAAATAGAAAGGGGAGGCCACGTGATCCTATTATGTTCACCTCCACTCCATCAAGGCCAAGCAGGAAAGCTGCCGATGTATTTTGATGTCTCCTGAATAGACGAACCCTCTTGAAAGTGCTCAACAATCTGGCATGAGCCCTTCTCACAGAATATCTTGAAGAGTGCGCGCGTGTAAATCCGCACGCATTTTCCCTCGCCTATCTCACATCCGCAGGTGTCTTTTCATTTCCATCTCCTTTATCGAGGGTAAATCCATCCATCATCTTTTCGGATTCTCCGGCCTTCTGTCACCCGCGCCGCTCTCCTCTATAATCTTTACCCATCTCGTACCGTGCCGCTTGGCACATCCCGCCCGCCCCGGTGCGAGTACACACGGCCAGATGTGCAGGGATTCCACTGCGGAACATCTGGGCCGCGGTGCTGCACATGCATCGATATCAAACGTGCTTCTCACAAGCATACGAGGACGTGAATAAAAGAGATGTCAAGACTCCAGCACGTGCAGACAGCTATTTGCTTCACGTCATTTATTTAACATTGAAAACTCAGACAATTGAGTAGTCACTGCTTGGGATAACAGTTCGCTGGCCCACTAGTAGAGATGTTCAAATGAATTCCCTGGATCACACTGCTTAGAAATTGTGCTTCGGAGCTTGTAGTGACGTCACAATACGATAATTATCATGATATTGTGGGGAGTTTGACGTTATTTAGAAAAGGTCACAATATTGTAAAAAAAAATGGGCTCATACTAAGAAAAGAAAGCACAATATTGTGCTTTTGTACATCACAGCAATGTTATTATTATTATTATTATTATTATTATTATTATTATTGTGTTGTTGTTGTTGTTGTTGTTAGTGTACGCACACATTGAGTTCCACATATTGACTTCACAGGGATATTACGTTCCCCTTCATCTGACAATTAGTGTAGATTTTAAACATAGAAGGGCCAAAACATCCACAATGAAAATTAAATTGCACTATAAAACTGGCCACCAGAGGGTTCTAGAATTGCACAAATGCAAATCAACCTGAGTTTTATAACTGATGTGTTGCGTTTAAATATTGTGAACATGACGACGACGATATTGTGGCAGTTTCAGTATCACGATATCACGATATTGCGCTTATCGTCACATCCCTAGGAGCTTGTATCATTTTGCATGAAGTATCACGTGACTGATGATGTTCGAAGCACTATCCTTTGGTGCAGGTGGCGTGGGTATATATATTTAATTTATGAAAACAGGCTTCTGTGAATAACATGCTCTGTACCTGATGTAGACTTTTATTGGTGAAAGATAAGTGAGTGATTGTTTCACACTTTAATGGCATAGGTTGCTTTTACTTCTTTCATCCACTAGATGTCCTATTTGTTGTTTTCACCAAAGCTCCGAATCTTTCTCGGCACAAGTTGGGAAAATACAACAACAACAACAAAAAAAAACCTTCAAAAGGTTCAGAAAGCTTCACCCGCACATCTCTACCCACTAGCTAAATGCTAACATGAATGGAAAATGCCATTGACATGCTAATTGTTAGCATCGATAGTAACGATCGTACAACCCTTTAAGGAAGTAATTGACCAGGATGCAACACAGGACCCAAAAGCTCAACTCATGAGTCACAAAAAGACTGATTTATTTCAATATTCAATAGTGATTTGAAAGTATCAACAGAAATTCACAGCAAGGCTGGACGCAAAAACAATATAAGAAAAATAACAACTTAGGAAGGCAAGGCTAATAATAACTAGGAACAAAAGTAGCAACTAAATTTGACAGCAAAAGGCTGGAGGCAAAAACTGGCTTTAACAATATTAACAAAAAGCATGGAAACTTGGACATGAAACAAGGCAACGTTTACTATGACGGTCTAGCTCAGACAGGGCTAAACTCAGACTATTCTGGTCACAGGTGGAGAAAATCAGGCCAACGAGGGAAAACACGGACAGGAAGTAAAGCTGCTGACACAAGAGGAAACTATAACTACATAATAAAAACAGATCAGATGACATGAAAAACAGGACGGAAACTAAGAACTTAACATAAGTGATGAGACATGACATTAATATTTAATTTTACTTACTAAAAACACAAGGAAGGAGCCAGAACATAACATTGAAAAATTACTTTAAATACAGTAAAACTAAGCTCTATTAACCGCTTGTTGACTTATGGTCCAGTCATATGATATTGAGCTGCTAGGACACATTACCATATGTCAGTTTCAAGAGGAGGGCTTATGTGATGTCATTCATTACAGCGGTTCAAATCGCAGAATTTTGCGGCTTCAGAGTCATCTTTTCTCCAAAATGGAGTTCCAAGTTCTTCCTCAACAGCATTCAATTGTTTTTTTTCTGACCTTCTGATCCCCAAGCCAAGTCTTGAATGAGCGTTGGAAGACATACTTTACACACTATATTATGTTGGGAAGTAGCAGGATATGTTTACGATGGAGGTCCGTCCCTGCTATGTAGCAGTAGTCTGGGGGAATGCTAGGTGCTAAGCTAACTTTCTCCGCGCACAGGACTAGCTAAGATCTGCGTTACTATACACACTATATTATGTTGGGAAGTAGCAGGATATGTTTACGATGACGGTCCGTCCCTGCTATGTAGCAGTAGTTTGCGGGAATGCTAGGCGCTAAGCTAACTTGCTCCGCACGGGACCAGCTAAGAGCGTTAGCTTGCTAGCGCCGCTAAACATTGTCCATACGCATCTCTTCTCGTGTTAAATGGTGGCTTATTTATCTTACTTATCGTGAGCTGAGAACTCCTTCTACACATTTTGACGCCTTGGTTGTTACACTCTAAACGGGTAAAGGGATTATTGTTCCCTGATCACAGAATTTGACTATGTGAATGCGAAGTAAGGTCTTCTTATTTGTTCCCAGATTTGTTGTTTGAGTGGGTCAGACGGCTCGGCATCATAACAACTACTTCTTGACAAGCGCACGATTTTATTGAAGTGACACCTCCCGGCAGAGGAGCAGCGAGCAGCTGTCAGCAGCAGGCGTTGGCAGGCGCACACTTCACACACAAACACTTTGCTCTACATAAGGAAAAAAAAATATGTTCGGTATAAATATGCAGATGAAGTCCAAGAAAAGGTGTAAAGTGTGGCGTCATCAGCAGGTTTTGCATTTTTGTCGATTAAAACCACTTTAGTATTGTGTTCAATGACACTTGATGATGGCATGTGTACGCTTCATTCGCTGTGAAAGTCACGTTATGTTCTGATTCTGTCCTTGTACAAATGTATGGCTGACATTTTCACATTAGAAGATGACGTCACTTTTATGACCTTGCCCCTCTATGAAAACAACTTGTTTATTTCGATCGTCGATCAAAAAAAAAATTACAAAATTATCATAAGTTATTATGTTATTGGCCAGGCAAAAATAAATAAACGTTATTTCGTTATAGGTCCAACATTTTTGTCACGTTATTGGTAAGTTAGTATGTTATGGGCCTATTGCATTTAAAAAAGGGCAAATTTATTACGTTATGGGTTGTTATTACATTACTGGCTTCTACATACCCAATATACCTTTGCAAAGTCTAGGAAAACACCACAAGAAAGAGAACTTGCGCACAGCAGCACAATAAAACGAAAAGGCTGAAAATGTTGCTCCACACAGATAGAATGATTTGTTTTTATTTTTATTAATTTATTCTGCTCAGTATGTGTTGCAGTTGCTTGAAATGTTTATAATTTCCATAAACATCAATGTTAATGTCCATTAATCGTCCATTGCATTTCCCATTATATGTTAGCATTAAGCTAGCAGACTTTGACTATATGGTTTGCTTGAACTTTTTTTGGTGTTTTAATATACAATGTTAATTCCGTTTTGGTAAATAAATAGCTTTTAGCAAGCCTCTTATTTGGGGAAGCGAGAGCGTCTTCTTTTCATTTTGTGCAAGTGATGTTATACGACAGGGTCTTGTTTCTTAACAGCAAGGGAGCGCTAACAACTGCTAAGCAATACTTTCGAAACTTTTAAAGGTTTAAGTGTGTTTTAATGTGTTTAATAAAGCGTGTAGGGAGGGTTACAAGCAATTAGGTTCAAATGTCTTTGTCCAAACAGATAAGGTTGTTACGGAGATGGCGGGACTCGAACACACACACATCTCAAATGTTTGCTGTTGGGGCAGCCTTGGTGGTCGTTATGTAATGTTTGCTGTACATCTCCACCAGACGAGTGAGACGCATGCCAATGAGGCGACTCCCTCCTTCCCTCAAATGTTCAGGGAGCTCGTCCGTCGACTCGTTTTCCACACCCAAAGCGACGGGCAGGCCGACTTGAAGAGTATCATTCAATCAGTCGGTCACAAAAGGAAGGTGGAAGGCGTGTTGCCGCTTGACATCAGTCGGGCGTAAGCGCGAGCGAGGTCCCGCGCTTTCCATTTCACTTGCCGCGCTCGCCCGCCCGTGTGCGCTCCTCCGCCAGCCGACTCCCGAGTCTCTTCCAGGCCCTGTTTCCATAGTGACGGGTTACCATGGAAACTAGGTGACAGTGCGGCGTATCCTGTCTTCTTAATGCAGACGGGGGGTGTTTAAGGAGGGAAAGTTTCCTTTTTTAGTCGCTATGTTTGCCGTGGTGAAGACTCGATTATATGTTACGTTTTGGTGGAACTGCATTGCGTTTAATGAGGCAATTCATGTACACGTAGTTAAGCTTGTCCAAAACATTTTCAATGTTATAAGGTGTGTGCGTCAAACTCAAGGCCTGCGTGCATATCATTTTTTGTGGTGCACCAGTCTTGATGATGTTTTTGCTTCATGGATTTGTTTGTTTCATTTTGGCAGAAAGTCTGCCCATAAATTACGCTTTTTAGTCACTTTTTACAGACAATACAGTCAACACTCGCCATATCTAAGTCCAAAGTTTGCCATCTCACGAGCACCAATTTTTAAGTGTACGTAGTAGCTAATATTTTATCACATATTTTTCTCTGTAACTTGGGATTTTGCTATTTTACAGACTAATATTACTGCAGACTCACACACAATAAGCACGAACCAGCAGGAAAGATTGCGTAAAAGACAAACTGTTCACTGCAAAGCAGAACTGCTCATCTACAGTAAACATCGTTAGCTAATTTAAGATGGCCTACCATCACTAGTTAGAACAAATTCTAATCACCCTTATAGCTACTGGTGCACTTTTAACTCATTCACTGCCTTTGACAAGTATACTTGTCAATTGTATTTTTTAGAGCGGTGCTAAATGGGGGCGAATCTGAGCATGCTCCACTGTAAATATCAAACTTGGAAACAACTTTACTGATGCCCAACCACCGGTAGATGACATCATTGCCCCATTTTATAGGAAATAAACACAGTTTCAGAGTCCATGGGAGAAATGGCTGTATTTTGGCAAACCTACATTTTTCTGCTGTCAATTATAAAAGAACGGGACGGGACAAAAAGTAGGGAGTCTATTCTGTTATTTGGTAGATTCGGTATATATATAATTATTGAATGTAATATCACGTGAGTATTGGAAATGTAAAAATTTTCTATAATGACTGGCAGTGAATGAGTTAATAGCTTTTTCTGAACAAACATTAATGGGGAAATCGACGCAAATATTTTTTTGGACCATAATATGTTCTATGCAGCCCCAATGGTCAAATATGGTATTCTGGTTAATATTGTGTTAGTGGAATATGAGTTAAACATTAAAATCGAGCATTTTTTTTTTTAGTCAAATCAGAAGGCAGCCATTTTGACACTTTTTGGCACACCCCTGATATTTTGTATTGGCATTACTTAACCGCCATGATAAACAAATTACTTTGCTACACACTTTTTTTTTTCACCAATTCCATTCTTCACATACATTCAACAACCTTCATTTGTGATTGTCACCAGCTTCCATGACTTTTGATTTCAAACTTATTTTCTTGTTAAGGGTGCAATTGCGATACGATGAAGTATGATTACACATTACAGTGCATTTTCTGTATATGACCTTAGCCGTCCTCTAAGGGAAACCATAACTACCAACTGGATTTATGATGAAAATGAGTTTTATCACCCCTCTTATATGGGGGATCATAATTTATTTCCTCCTAAAATGAAATTTTGTGTTCCTCCAGGCCACTGAGTTCTTCATGAGCGCTCAAAATAACAGCGCACAGAGATAAATGTTCTTTTTTTTTTTGTTGCCTTCAATCTAGGCACGGAGAAAAGATAACAAAGCTCCTCACGTGCACCACAAGGGAGGGAGGGCATTTAGGTTGTCCGACGCGGTTAGATCTTGAGCACTCTAAGTGCTCTTCTGTTAATCCAAATGTGGGACACATATTGAGAAAAGCCCGACACTTTGAGTGCCTGTTTGCCCTCGATCACACTGTAGCATCGGGACATGATTAAAAAAAATAAAAAAATAAAGGACATGTTGAAATTTCACACAACCATCACAGCTTATTTGAATCCAAGTGTTCCTCCAGTCCTCGATGAGCTCAAGCAAGCAGAAGGTGCCAAACAGCTGCTGCTGCTGCTGCTGAGGTGCTACTAAGGCTGATGCCACTGCTAAAATATTTTTTTTCTTTTTTGTTACTCATCTGATTGCATGACCACACCAGTTGACTGTTTTTTTTTTTGTTTTTTTTTGTTTTTTTGTAGCATTCAAAGCAGAATTTACTGGGACTGGGAAGCAGAAGTGGCAAATCACCCAAGCACTTATGCTGCATTCGAGAAAGTGGGAAATCAAATTTTTCTGACTTCATACCAGGAAATGAGCACGAGAATGCCCCTTTGAACTTGTGCATTCCAGTTGCGAAGTCTAAAAAAAAAAAAAAGGACCCCAACTTCACTGACTTAAATCTAATGCCGCTCGACAATGGCGAGCCGGATGGAGAGACAGAGCGTAAATAGCAAAACATAACTTACAATATTTTAAACTGATATTTATTTATATTTATGTATTCTTACTTTAACTAGTTATTTGAAATAGGTTGACGTTCACAACGTGATTCGGAATGACTGCGTTAACCAGAACAACAAACAATTTATGGCATTCAGCCATCTTGTTTACGTTTGCCTCGAACGCTTTGAGCTCGGAACTGGGAGAATCCAAGTGTGATATATCTGACTTTCCACCTTCCTCAAATGCAGCATTATGCTGCATTCGAGGATGGTCGGAAGTCGGATATATCCGAGTTGGTTATTCCCAGTAACGACCTGAAAGCGTTCGAGGCGAACATAAACAACCAAAATGGTGGATAGTGATAAAATGTTTTTTGTTTTGATCCTCAAAACTCATTTAGACCGCCAGAAAACTTACCTTTTTGCAATTTTGCTCAATTTATAGTGTTAATCTTATTTCATAAGCATTCCATAAAGTTTAGTAGTTGACCGCATAATTTCATGCAGGGATATTGCGGCAATCCTGTCATGTATGTTGCGTTACGTGGAGTTATGTCGAATATTTATGAATGAAGAAAGCTATCTATAGTTTTATATTCGAGTAAATTGTGTTTTGCCATTCAGAGTGACGTCACATTGTAGTCCTTTTTTTTCTTCCGACTTCACAAGTGGAATTTCCGAGTTCAAGGGGGCGTTCCCGTACACACTTCCTGGTTTGAACTCAAAAAAGTCAGACTTCCGACCATCCTCGAATGCAGCATAAATTCCAGTCTTAAATGTGCTAGCTGTGTCAATCCAAGGTTAGCTTAGCAGTTAGCATGGATTCCCCATCTTTTCTTTGTGAGAACGATACTTGTCAAAAATGTAGCTTATTTACCGTCATAGAGGCGATGACGATGATTACTGTCTTAGGAGCGACTCCAAAACGTGCTTAGGCGGCACTAGTAGGCAGTCAAAACTTGTTGCTTGCTAGTAGCTGTGTGCAAGTAGCTAGCGCAGAAGTTCCCTCGGCCTCTGACTACCCCACGGTAGGTGATGTGAGCCCAGTAAAGGTTTGTTTTTATCTTTATCCGTTAGCCTGTCAATTGCGTTTGGCATTGTTTGTTAGCATGAAGCTAATCCGACTTCATTGAGACAAAGCAATGTATTTGTTACCTGAAGATCTACTTGAGTACAATAACAACGTATTTGTTCTTTGTTTGCTTCTCACTATTGCCAGGGAGACAACTGAAGTGAGCTGACTTCTTTTGTGGCACAGCACGTCTCTTTTGTCCCAGGACACACAACCGGCATAGCGAAAAATAGCTCGCAAATAGCAAGCTCGCTCTTATTTAACACAAGTGACGGCGCTATTGAGTGTCTGCTGAATTGCTTGTGGCAGTTCTGGCCCGGGTTGGGCTATGCAGCTCACAGCAGTGGCCCTTTGATTGTTGATCGTTGGTGATTTCGCTGGATGGGCCACAGACATAAAAATAAATAAATAAATAAATAAATAGAGAGAGAGAGAGAGAGAGAGAGAGAGAGAGAGAGAGAGAGAGAGAGAGAGAGAGAAGAATTGGGTACCTTTTGTTTTTCAAAGTTTTTTTTAGATGCTGGTGTTTTTTGTTGTTGTTGTTGTTTTTTTGTGTTTCTTCTGGTTTGATGTGCAGTCTTCCACTCCAGCGGTGATGATGTGTGTTTGTTCCCCTCGTGGGATTGGAGAAGCACTGTCAAATGGTGCTCGTCATTTCTCTTTATAGAAGTCTGACTTGCATGTGAGCTTGATGTCAACTGTGTGGGGGGGGAAAAAAAAAAGGATTGGTGTCTGCTTTTAAAAGAGAACACTCGTGCTTGATGTGTGCTTAAAATAAAGCCAGATATCCCCCTACTGTACAACTATTTTAGTCAGGTCCCTCTGTATTTGTATTCATTCATTTTGGACAATTCTATGCTTCCAAACTCTTGGGAGCAATTTATCAAAGTGCATTCCCGGTTCACAAAGCAAGGTCCGTAAAGGTCTGCTTGGATGAGATTGGTATGGGAGAACTTGATAGCCCTGACCTCAATCAACTTCAGTATTCAGGACCCTATCAACAAAGAGGATTGTGTGACAGCTGTGAAAGTCCTGCCAACTAGTTACAATGATGGTGCATTTTTTGTTTTTTTTTTTTTTTTTTTTTTTTTTTTTTTTTTTAACACAAAGCCATAATGGAGTCTTTCCTCACCCCCTCTGTCACCATCTGCTGCACTGCAGCCAAGGACAAGGGCAGACTCCAGCGTATCACTCACTCTGCAGGGAGTTCTGATTGGACGCACTCTGACTTCCCTCCTTGGTCTGCACACCTACAGTTTTTTGTGTGTGTGTAAAATACAGGATCACAGCCTCATGCTGTAAACATCAGTTGATAACCCCTTTGACACTGTACAGTGGTGCAGCCCATTCATACCTACGGAGGTATAGCGCTTACATCAGGGGTGTCCAAACTACTATTTGTGGCCCGCCATACATTTTTTGGCGGCCCGCGGCAAATACTAAAAATAATTTTTCAATGCTGTTAAAAAGAGGGTGGATTAAACATTTCTAGCTACGCAAAGACACAAATTTGCAGCTAATAATTCAGTTCCAGAAATAAAAATAGTTTCATCCACTTGTTTCTTAGTGTCAACGTCCAATTTGTGAAAACATCACATTAATTAATGGTTAATTATTAATGGAAAAAAATGTGAAAAAATCACATTAATTGTTGTTAAGTGTGGTCAGTTGACGACCGATTGTTCTTGTGGTTCAGAATGTCAAGTTGGGATCAGCTGCTGCTCAGTGGAGAGTCATATCTAATATAATGGCACACAGGGGTCACTATTTGCCTTGTGACTGTTAGCAGTTTTCAGTAAGTAACTGTACATTATATCAACAATTTATAATTGCTTCATTGATCTTTACCATGTTGAACTCATTCACTGCCATTGACGGAAAAAGACGTCAAATGATGCATTTTTTTGCTGTCTGGCAATGAATGTGTTAATAAATAACTTCACTAAAAAAAATCAAAGTGGCCCTTGCAGCTTTCTATTTTTCTGTATGTGGCCCTCATAGGAAAAAGTTTGGACACCCCTGTCTTACATCCTTCAACCATACTGTAAAGTGTATAAAGTAGCCTACTGTATGCATCAAGGCTCGAAATGAAGTTTTGTATAGCAAAATTAGAACGTTACTCTTCAAGTGAAGTCTTTTATTTCGCAGAACTTCGCAAAGAAAAAAAAAATGTCATTATCCGCACACACTCTCCTAATTTTCAGCTGTTTCCATTTTTTTGTGGCCATCTGCTTGTTCCTTGACAAATCACACCATGTTTTTGTGGTTAACTAATAAAAGAACACAGTATTATTGTACGTGGAGCCTCCAAACTCGATACAAAGTTGTAGTTTTTCTGTTGTGTGGTGCTGATTCGCTTGGTGTGCGGCGAAGAGTTGCCGATTGTCAATTTTTATAAATGGGTCGAACAAAGAGCCGAACGACTAAATTCATGAAAGGCATGAATCGATGCATGAATCGATCAATACATTTCCAAGGATTTCCACGTCTATGCCTTTCTGTGACTCTTCCAGTCTCTTTGTACTAGTGCCGTATTTCTGTCGCAACCTGCTGAAGACACTTTGCGAGATTCTAAGCTTCCCTCTGAGAACATTCAGTCTGAATCTAATTGTAGTTGCCAGGAGAGTCAGCTTTGAAATTAAATACATTTAGTTTAATTTCATTTCAATATTAATATTTATTTTATGCATTTGTAAGAATTTTGTTGTTTTAAGGGCTCGTTTTTTTTTTTTTTATAGTGGAACTAATGTTCTTTATGTGTGTTTTGTATGGGGACGCTAATGACTGGCGCATTGCTATGTTATTCCTGGTAAGCCGATGGAAAACCATCCTGAAGAGCTGTTGTTGTAGCTGTTAGAAGAAGCGATTTCACTCCTCTCTAGTACATACGGCCAATGAGGTAACATATTTGCAAGCATTTGCACTCTTTCTGTTAGTATTTACGAGGCCTTTTGGAAGTAGTGTACTACTGTTAGCTCGCTAGCATGCTAGCGCAAGTCCATTAGCATGCTATCATTGTTAGCAGGTTTATTTAGGGTATATTTACAGGTCTATATGGCAAATGGATGTTATATCTTGAATGTGTATATTTTTATGTTCTCTGTGAGAATTATTTTGTGTTATTTAGCTCTTTAATATGGTGTTTTCTGTACAGTAAAACCTCTGCTGACGAACGCTTAAGCTCACGAACTTTTCGCCTCACGAACATTAAATTCGCGAGCATATAGTGTCTGCTGACGAACTCGTTTTCGGCGGACGAACCAAACCACGCGGTCGAACAGCACCACGGTGGCGGCCACGAGAAGCTGACGCACGCTCACGGCGTCCCAGTTCGTCACCCCCTTTCTTTTAGTGCGGACGCGGTTTGTGTTTGATAGACATTTTGGACCATATTGAGTGTACTTTTGCTATTATGGGACCGAAAAAGACCCCACCACAGGCTAGTGTTAAGCCTAATGCTACGTTCTCACCAAAAGCAAGGGACGGCGATTCGGCGGCGCGTTTGCATTGTAGTCAATGGAGTTCGCGCCACTAAAAAAAGCGAAAGTGCTATCACGTACCTCAAAAAAGGAGAAAATAGTGCCATGGCAGTTTAGTCCCAGGAAAGAGGTGAAAGTAGTTAGCGGTGCTCACTTTTTGTTGACTCGCTAAAGTGCTCCACTTCCTTGTTCACCAAGGGACACGCCTCCTCCGCTACGGTGAGCACGAAAGCGCGAATGAGCGGCAACCGTTCCATAAACACTCTACGCGGTGAAACGCTCGCGAATGAAGTAAGTCTACCATTGCTACCATCCTTAAGAACTACCATCACAAAGGTAAATAAAACGACTTTATTATACAGTACAGTTTATTTCTTTAATTACAATACAATAGCACATTTATTATACATAAAATAAGGTATATTTTTGTGTAGTTTTAAGGCTTATTTAGAAGAAAATTATGTTTTATAGGGACCTGGGAACGGATTATTCTCATTTTAATGGTTTCTTATGGGAAATAAATGTTCGGAAGACAAACTTTTCGCCTTACACACACTTTCTGGGAAACAATTATGTTCGTGAGCTGAGGTATCACTTTATTTTGTACAGTTCTCGCTGCATTCTTAACCGCAATAAATGCCTGTTGTAACAAGAACCACTTGAACTCGTAATTTTCGACTGGAGAGGCGTATCACTAATGGTGAGGTACTGTTGATCAATCAGTTGTCTTTATGGTATCATGATGTGAATTATGAACGGCAAGATGTGAAAGTTTTCATACACTGCGGGAGCCGTGACAGTCGGCGCAATTATTGAATTGGCAGATCGTCAGTTTGAACAATGAACTCAAACTGAGGGGAGTTGCGAAGCTGAGTGATAATTCTTTGGCGGCTCTCATTTGCTGCCAATCACACATTCTTATTGTAGCATTCATTCTCGCCGCGACACATAAGAGATGATGCCATGATTACTTACTTTCATGTCTGGATTTAAAGTCTTTTTTTTTTTTAGGGTTAATTAGTCCTACCACTATTTTCTGCTTCCCTCATCATAACCTCAGTCGCTCCTCCCTTCACAGGCTGTCGCTTGTTCTCCTAAGCTTGCAGACAAGGTGCCTGACACTTGCCCGGTGTTACCGTATAATGAGACAATAGCAGCGCGGGTTTATCCAATTTTCCCGTAATGAGTATTGATCTGGCTTTGTGTGAGGAGCTGCAAGGAAACACGCGGGTTGCAGATGCACAGTTCAGGGATTATTTTTTCTGAAAGTAAATGTAATGGATATTTTAGATTCAGTCAAAAGCATTTATGCCTGCCGTGGTATTTGATTACAGTGTAACCTTGTTGTTTTTTTGTTGTTTTTTAACTAATCCAACCCCAAAAGTCTAATTAAAACCGAATCGTAAGAAATCCATAGCAAACCAAGGCACAGAAAAGACTCGAGGTTGACCGAAAATATTGTCAGCCTGTCTCCAAAGCGACCTGAAAGTCTTATCTGGAATTTTTATCCTGCTTGCCTTGGAAAGACTGTAGCTGCTGGACAGAGTGTCTTCCCCCTGCCAACTTGTGCAAATCTCTGTAATGTCTTTTATTAGCTGGCGTTAGCCTACTGAGGTTTTCTCCTGGTTCATACTGTGTCCCCTTTAAAGGGCTTGAGCCTTGTTTTTTTCTCTACTCATTCCTTCTGTTTTTTTTCTTTTATTTTTCATCCAAGAAACTTAGGTCCCACTGTATTTTGCAAAGCTTTATTCACCAGGAGATAGTCCTTGCCTGACCTGTGGTTTACACAACATCGTGCAGGTTACTGACTGTACAGAAGCTTCAGTCAGACCTAAATGACTGCAGTGTGTGCTGTCCAGCAAAAAGATTGACACTAATTGGCTCTTCCTGTCTTCCATTACACACTCGGGGACACGCGCACGCATGCAAAGTGATTTAGACAGACATCAAGTATTTAGAAGAGGTTGCAGATGTGCGTTATGTAAATGTTTATCAATAGAGCACAGATTGGAGCAGACTATTAAATCTCAGTAAGGGAGTTTTTTTTTTTTTTTTTAAAGTCTTTTTTCAGGTTGTTATGGAAACTGGTCTGTAGAAGTCTGCGGCATTCTTGTGCTGTACACAAGTGTTTCTACTGCAGCTTCCCTCACAAGCGCAAAAGTACATTTGTGCTGCACAACCACTGTCGCAACAATTTACATTCTGCGTATGAACAACACAACATCCTGTTTCTGCTACTGATCCTAAATCTCGTGGCGGCGGATTCAGATTTGGTGTAACCAAGGTGTTCCCCTTTCCCATGCAATTCCAATCATATTCTAGATCATCAAAGGTTTAATTTGATGAAGCGTCACTGAGGTCTCGGGCAACATATTTTGTTTGAAATTGCAATGAAGCCTCAAAACCAAAGAGTAAAACACACAGCCAGAGTTAATCTTTTGATGCTCTGAGATTTTGTGTGACTCAGTGCTTGACTGCAGGCAAGGTTTCTGCAACATCAGATGGGTATTTTGGCAGAACAGTTCCGAATTGTACTCCTTCGGGGGCTTTAGAGTTCCGCTGTAATCTCTGTCCTATCGTTTGTTTGTTTTTTAATTGAAGTTGAGTGAGGATTTTCTTATCGTGTGTGTTGATGTTTACACTGTTCAATGTTGACCAGGAGTCAGAAGGACTCGTGATTCTCAAGCCAGGCAAGTAAGGAAGGGTGCTGGTCCAAAAAGTTGGCAAACTAAGGGCGCTTTTCCACCGTACCAGTTCCACACCGAAGCAGCAATGTTTGTCCCCGGATATTGGTGTTTCCACGGGACTTTTTCGGGCCGAGCCGTTCCGTTGTAACCGCTGTTTAGAACCCTTTCGGCAGCAGTTCCGGTCGTCGGGGGACTAGCGGGGCCGTGACGTCACCTGTCGTCTGATTGGCCGACAGCAACGCCGCTGCCGCCTCAAGAAATGTTGTGGCACACGCCCATTTCCTTGTCTTAAAAATAGCTGTCTTCGCCAGCCGGTCGTGAATCGCAATATTTCATCCATGGTGGTCCATATTAAATTGTAAATATGGTTCAGTGTTGGTGCGACTTGCCACTCGGGAAATGTTATCTCAGATCCGCACGCAATGCGGGAGTGCAAGCTTGGCGTGGACGGTTCAAATGTTGCTGCCCCCTTTTCGCCGTGCGCCAGTTGTAATGGAAAACCGGCGGTTGCGGTCTGGTGTGGTTGCGTGTGGTGTGGTGTGGTGTGGTGTGGTGTGGTGTGGTGTGGTACCCGGCCATGTGGGAATGATGGAAAAACGGCAAAAAGGCCCAAATCATGAGCTGTATGGGGTGAGTTCAGAAACCTGAAAAGTCAAATGAATGAATCTAGTCTCCGTAGCAGGATTCCGGTTCGGGTCCAGGCTCCGGCCTTCCTGGGTGGAGTTTGCATGTTCTCCCCGTGCTCGCATGGGTCTTCTCCGGGTACTCCGGTCTCCTCCCACATTCCAAAGACATGCAGGGCAGTTAATTGGGCGCTCCGAATTGTCCCTAGGTGTGCTTGTGAGTGTGGATGGTTGTTCGTCTCTGTGTGCCCTGCGATTGGCTGGCAACCAGTCCAGGGTGTCCCCCCGCCTACTGCCCATAGCCAGCTGAGATCGGCGCCAGCACCCCCCGCGACCTTGTGAGGAATAAGCGGTCAAGAAAATGGATGGATGGATGGATAGTCTCCGTAGCTCAACCGTAGCGATCAGCCTCCGACAGAAAATCTGATCTTGTGCCTGATGGATGAGGGTTGACAGTGGCGACCAACGTCGCGACCAAGGGCATCCAGGAAAGCTTTGAACGTACCCGAGGATGTCACCAGTTGGACAGAGGTGGTTGGCAGGGTACCTGGATCACTGTTATCAGGGTGTTGTGGCTCAGTGGTAGAGTGGTCGTCTCCCATCCGTGTGGTTTTGGGTTCGAACCTCACCCCTGGTGACCATGTCAAAGTGTACTTGAGCAAGACACCGAACCCCCATTTGCTCCCAGTGGACTTGGCAGCGCCCTGTGTGGCAGCAGCTGACCACAGGTGTGTGAATGGGTGAATGTCAGGCTTTAATTGTAAAGCGCTTTGGGCACGATATGGTGTACATAAAGGCGCTATATAAAAATCAGTCAATTCCACTGAGACTGCGTCCGGACCACCAGCCTTAGCGTACACTGCCTCGTCTGTGGGGAAGTTGGACCATTGGTTGCCGAGAATGTACCAGAGGCAGTTCCTTTGGGAAACGTCGAGGTGACGGCTCTCAGCGGTTGAGAGTGTCCACGATTTGCAACCATAGAGCAGGATAGAGGACCAGTGAGTTGGGGAGACTGAATTTGATTCGGGGGCTCTTCCAGACTCCATGCAACCAGGTAAAGAACAGTTAAGAATAGACGAGATGCACTTGGGATTAGGAAAATCCGCAAATAAGATGCATCTTTATAGAAGCCGCACGGGCTAAAGCTCGGATAATAAGTTACGGCAAAAATTTACAGTATTCCGAACTGCTATCTACTCCAAATCGTCTCTTGGGAATTGAAAGGACATCTGTTCCTTAATGCCAAATCAAAGGTTATCAGTTGGCGTTTTTGCTTCTGTCACACTTTCAAGTCTCTTCTGTGCTACTGGCCCACTGAACAGTTAGGATGGTGCCAGAGTGCTGCTGGAACCTCCGTTGGGCAGTCCTGTCGCCCTCTTTCCAGCCCTGTGGGAGAACCTCTGAGCAGGCAGACACACTGGCCCATTTCTTCCTCCTCTTCCTCATCCAGTTGCCGCCAACACTTTGTGGCTCACCGTTAGAAAGGAGACCAAATTTAGACCTGGCTAGACCTGGTAGTGTGGGCCATGCATTTGGTATCCGAGTCTTCAGTTGGGACTTATCCGGCTTAATCCATGTTGCACTTTTAGAAACCATCAATACTATACAGAAAAGAAAAATAACGCAACAATCATGATCTTTTTTTTTTTTGCATTTTTTTTTTCATGTTCTGTCTTGTTTTCTTGTGTGTCTTTTGTATGTCTTGCTCATTAGCTTTTGTTTACTCCTCCAAAGGTCCCTTGTTTTCCTTTTTCTACGTTTTTGCAAACAGTTTTTGAGAGCACACCTGCCTTTCCGCCCTGCTTGACTGAATGTGGGTCCTGCTTACTCAACCACACAAACCAAAACAGCAACTGTGCCACATACATCATGTGGAGAAGATTTGCTTGAGGCTTGTTATGAACTTGGCTTGCTCTGACCAACCAATCAGAGGATGGAAAAATGCTGACTCGCTAGCTGGACATCTGAGAAGAATTTGAAATCTGTTTTTCCCTTAGAAACAGTGCTATTGCTAAAATAATTTGTTACGTCAGCACTCCTGTTTCTGAAGGCCCTGAGCGGTTAGTGGCACACATAAAATTAGGGATGTTTGATACCACTTTTTTTCAGACCGATACTCAGACCCTGAGTACTCACCGATACCGATGCCAACTGCCGATACCAGTAGTACATTTTGACAAATAAAACAAAATCACTAAAAGATATTTTTAAACAAATATATTTCCGTTAATTTTGACAAAAAAACAAACAAACAAAAAAAAACAGTACAGTCACTCTTCAATAGGTCGCTTGCACATGTCGTCACTTCCGCCTCGGATTTCTTGTAGTCGCCATGCTGGGTGGCCTCCATTTACGTAGCGATTCGGTCTAACACGTATCTATCACGTTTGTTTTCTGCGTTTAAAATGGTACATTGTTGCTGCATCGTTGGCTGTTCGAACAAAGCCAAGGGGGAAAATGGTCGGTCTTTTTTCCGAAATCCGAAAATAACTAGGAACCAGGGCCTGGAGACAGAGGAGTGCGGACTCCGGAGGGAAGTCGTTACTTTGGGCTCGTGTGTGCAGCGATCACTTTGTGAGCGGTAAGCTTGTTTACCTTTATTTAATGCATGAGGATTAATAACGTTTCGACCGCCCATATATGGGCAAGTTGCTTATGTTTTGGATTCATGAGCAAGCAAGTTCGGTAGTACAAGCTGGCTAGCGGACGTTAGCCGAAAGCTAACATCGAACATTTTCACCCAAGTAGTGCCAGTGCAAAGTGTTTACTGCTGAAATTGGATTGATTAGTCTTGGGCTTTTAATGCCGATAACATGTTTTTTGGTGGCAAAATGTAAACTTGGAAAAAAAAGAGACAGAAGGGGCTGATGCAAGAAAACAGACCCCCGGGGGTGATGCAAGAAAACAGAACCCGGTAGCCTACACATCATGCTAAAGAACTTATTCACGGCCACCCTACTGCGGTAAAATAACCAGTCTTTCCATATTTTATTTGTTTATATATTTGTTTATTTTAACAGGTCGCCCTGCGCCCGTTTTTCTGTCCAATCATCCCGACTGGGCTCCAACATTAAAGTTGGGTCCCAAGTTACAACATCTATGTCTCAGCCCAGTCGGTGCCAAGATATGAACGTGCACAGGAGAGACAAGCAAAGAAAAGACGACTCGAAGTGGCAGAGAGTTTGTTGCAGTTATGCAGCCAGATGGCTCCAGTAACCTGTACCCTCAAGTACTGCTGACATCATTGACTCTGGTATGCCACTCAGAATTCATTACATGATATATTGTATGCATGAGTGAATGTATGTGTTTGTTTGTGTGTGTACACGCACCTTATATTTTAGAGACATTTGGAAGTGTTTATAGAAATAAGTATTTGCCTGTAGCAATGTTCATACATTAAAAAATGCAACAAAATGTGTACATTTCTTTTACACTGCCAAAAAAACTATACTACTTTACTATATTAAACCTATTACTGGTACCGTTTTTTTTGTGATTTTTTTTCTTTATTTTTTTCTTTAGGGATCTCATGCCACACCGACTTGATTGCCAATGACATGATGGAAACGAAGGCGAGCATCAAAGCATTGGAGGAGGACAACATGCGACTGTTTGTTTGGCGCTAATAAAGGCAGCGTTTATACAAATTCTATTGTTGGGTTTGTTTACAAAGCTATACATGATACAAATGACAGGATTTGACTCAATGTGCAATATGGTCCCTCTTAAAGTAATGGCATAAATCTCTATTATTTCTAAAAGCACAAAAAATGAAGTGAATAATGATTAGATGTAGTAATTTCAGGGTTAAAAATTGAACTGTTAATTAATGTAGTTTATTTTAGCACAGGTGCCTACCATCCTGAGATGATGGTATGATGTAATGTTGATGGGGTACGCAATGACTTTCATTATGCTATGTACAGAGGAAAAAGTTGCTCTCTTTTAAATTTGTTTAATGTAAGACAAGTACCAGTACTGTGTTACAGTTTTCCCAATAATCCTTGTTTCACACTTGTCACAAAACCACTGTCCTTTTGGCAGTCTAGATTGGCACACTTTGGGTGATATTTGATTTTACAATCTGCTGCAGCACAAAAAACTACTTTATTCCGCATCTTTGAAGTACATGAGCAAGTGGTAGGTGACAGCGGCTGAGCAGGAACACTGGAAGTCCACTGCTGATCTAGTAAATGCTCTCCCGAGCAGTTCAGGTAAGGAGGGGACTTTGGGAAAAAAAAACTCTGGCTTTTCCAACTGGCCAAAACGAGCGATCTGGGTGGACTCGCTCAATCACACTTTGTCCACACCACAAAGTCGCAGAAGTCCCGTCCAGTTAAACTCATCTGTGCCTGAATCTGAAAATATTACAAACATTGTAATGAAAATATGAAACATAGAATTAAATAAGAAACTACAAAAAGTAAAGCCATACATACCTGGTAATACTATTGGTGTTGTCGTGACAAGTGATGGCAATTGTTGCCATCTGGCACCAGACAGAAATTGGGTGTTGTGACAGCCTCCTTAACCGTGAGATCATAAGAAAAGCTGTCAGTATGCTCAGTAGTTACCATGAACACGTTTTATTGTACTGGAAACTGAAACTAAAAATACGTCCTCTGAGAGTGGTTAACCTTAACCATTTAGAATAAGTTGATTAAGTAACATGTAACTAGTGAAAGGGTAGCATTAAATTTAATTAAGCCACGGGGAGGCTGTGCATAGTTACTTTTTATTCTTATACGCTCTGCCATATTTGCCTGTTATAAAATTATTAGAAAAACCACATCAGGTAAAGCCAGCTGTGCATGTAAACACAATGATAACAGGAAGCCTGAGAACAAATCAACATTTTTGTGTGCAGAATTACCAACACCATGTGGTTTACTTACGTGCAACAGCAACCGTTTCTTCTGATGTGATGTTAAAGTTTACACTCTGTATCCACCCGCTTACAAAATAATTGTAAGCCTCCAGGGATTTGTTGGCGTGTTATGGAGCATGTTGTCAACACGAGGTAGGGAAAGATGTCCAGAGATGTCACATTTGGCCAGCAAGCTTTCTCCGTCAAAAAAAAATCACCCTTGGTCAGGACGTAATTAGGATCAATCCCGCCACACAGAGACACCTTCTGCTTGTATCGTTGTTTTTGATCTTCCGGTAAATCGTGAAAATACTGCGAAAATTACATCAGGTTGATAAGCTCTACCGTGTAACTCGCGAGTGTACCTTGTGAACCGGAGGACACCCAATATGGCGCCCGAAGGAAAAACTCCCATGATGCATTACGATGTGCAAGCGACCTATAGTCTTAACGCTCAAAATAAAACACAAAAATGCTCTTTTAATTTAAGATTCACAATTTTGAAGTATTTCCAAACCAGTGAAGTTTTGGTGAAAAACTGCTGCAAGCTAGCGCCAGTTACAGGCAAGGAGGACTCACTTAACGTCTTCCCCCTCTGCCATCGGTCACTTGTACTCGTCTGCGTCACGACTACTACGAGTACTCGAGTACTTGAAAAAAGGCTGGTATCGGCCCGATACTGATACCTGGTATCGGTACTCGCCCATCCCTACATAAAATCTGATTGGACAAAAAAATAAATAAACATCCACATACACAGTGTCGCCAAAAGCAATGCTACAAAATGACCATTGTGAATAAACTAATAAAATTTCATGAAATAATAAATAGTGGTGTAGATCAGTGCTCCTGTATTGTTTAGGCCAGCAGAAGTCTAACTGGCTCTGTTCACTACTGCTCGGTTAGCTTTTTCTTGTATTAAATACCGTAAATAATCATGGTGGCCTAATCATATTGTAGTAGACAAGCTAATAGCTACAATAAGCTAATCACATCCACATGTTGTGATGCTAACCACTTAATAAATAATTTACATATTAGTGCAATTGAGTCCTTGGTATGCATAATAAGTGTTTCTGCAATAAAAGGTCATGTAGCGCCACGCGCTCACACACACAAAGGGGAGCAAAATATGCTGATGTGAAACTGTGCCAAACGTGTCACTGACTGTACCAGTCGCTCACGTTCTGCTCCACTTTTTTTTTTTTTTTGCGCGGGGTTTCTATTCCTCCGAGTTTTGGGGATCCTTCAGCTGCTCTCAATGTGCGATGAGATTATTAATTACACATCCGCTGACTTGATAACCTTCCCACAGCAACACAGAAATCACATCCGCTTTCATCATCTTTTCATCATCCAAGAACAGCCAACACGTCTTACTTTGAACGATTTCAGCACAATTGACCCAAAATTGTAGACTGCTTTGACCGTGGAGTCAAGAATCTCGCACACAGAACACGGGCGTGACAGGCGGCAGTAGGGACGGTGGTGTGCAGCCTGACAGTGGGAGGGTGTGGGTGTTTTGAAGTGTGTCTCTGTCAAAAGTAGTTCAGCAATTAAAGCAAAAACTCTCCTCCTGGCCCCCGCTGGTAAGAGAAGACAGGATGGGTGAGGAGGCAGCTTGTGGGGGAGGGAAGTGGAGGGGAGATAACCAAAGAAACGTAGATAAAAGCTGGTTATTTTCGACGAAAAGTGAAGAAAGGCTTCTAATTTTAGCTCGGCGTGTCCGATAGCCATAAGGGGAGAGCGTGCTGCTTGAGTGTGACAGGGTGGTGACTGCGGTCAGGCCAGCCGCCACTCGAAAAGACGAAGTCAAGCCAGCCGCCCCAACGATTGTTAATACTGTGCATTACGGTAACGTGCCGACGTGCCCCTGCGTTGGCCACCTTCAAAATAAAAGCTGAGCAACACCTGGTTTATGGTTTAAAATAAAGAATCATAAAAAAACAACGGTTTGTTATTCCAGAACCAGACCAGTTCTAAGGGACACTACTCCACCCCAGGTATCCAACCAAAGTACTTTGAACAAAATCTGATGTTGGATTTCAAAATAAAACTCATTTGAAAATTGCAATCTCGACTATAATCCCTGATTTCAAAAAATCATTAAAAATTCATGGTTTGTTATCCCAGTACCAAAACAGTTCTAGGGGACACTACAGCACCCCAGGTATCCCGCCAAAGTACTTTGAACAAAATCTGATGTTGCATTTCAAAATAAAACCCATTTGAAAATTTAAATCTCGACTATTATTGTTGATTTCAAAAAATCATTAAAAATTCATGGTTTGTTATCCCAGGACCAGACCAGTTCTAAGGGACACGACACCATCCCAGGTATCCAGCCAAAGTACTTTGAACAAAATCTGATGTTGCATTTCAAAATAAAACTCATTTGAACATTGCAATCTCGACTATAATCCCTGATTTCAAAAAATCATTAAAAATTCATGGTTTGCTATCCCAGGAACAGACCAGTTCTAAGGGACACGACACCATCCCAGGTATCCAGCCAAAGTACTTTGAACAAAATCTGATGTTGCATTTCAAAATAAAACTCATTTGAACATTGCAATCTCGACTATAATCCCTGATTTCAAAAAATCATTAAAAATTCATGGTTTGTTATCCCAGGACCAGACCAGTTCTGAGGGACAGTACACCACCCCAGGTATCCAACCAAACTACTTTGAACAAAATCTGATGTTGCATTTCAAAATAAAACTCATTTGAAAATTGAAATCTCGACTATAATCCCTGATTTCAAAAAATCATTAAAAATTCATGGTTTGTTATCCCAGGACCAGACCAGTTCTAAGGGACACTACACCACCCCAGGTATCCAACCAAAGTACTTTGAACAAAATCTGATGTTGCATTTCAAAATAAAACCCATTTGAAAATTGCAATCTCGACTATAATCCCTGATTTCAAAAAATCATTAAAAATTCATGGTTTGTTATCCCAGGACCAGACCAGTTCTGAGGGACAGTACACCACCCCAGGTATCCAACCAAACTACTTTGAACAAAATCTGATGTTGCATTTCAAAATAAAACTCATTTGAAAATTGAAATCTCGACTATAATCCCTGATTTCAAAAAATCATTAAAAATTCATGGTTTGTTATCCCAGGACCAGACCAGTTCTAAGGGACACGACACAATCCCAGGTATCCAGCCAAAGTACTTTGAACAAAATCTGATGTTGCATTTCAAAATAAAACTCATTTGAACATTGCAATCTCGACTATTATTGTTGATTTAAAAAAATCATTAAAAAATCATGGTTTGTTATCCCAGGACCAGACCAGTTCTAAGGGACACGACACCATCCCAGGTATCCAGCCAAACTACTTTGAACAAAATCTGATGTTGCATTTCAAAATAAAACCCATTTGAAAATTTAAATCTCGACTATTATTGTTGATTTCAAAAAATCATTAAAAATTCATGGTTTGTTATCCCAGGAACAGACCAGTTCTAAGGGACACGACACCATCCCAGGTATCCAGCCAAAGTACTTTGAACAAAATCTGATGTTGCATTTCAAAATAAAACTCATTGCGACTATTAAGTCGAGATTGCAATGTTCAAATGAGTTTTATTTTGAAATGCAACATCAGATTTTGTTCAAAGTACTTTGGCTGGATACCTGGGATGGTGTCGTGTCCCTTAGAACTGGTCTGGTCCTGGGATAACAAACCATGAATTTTTAATGATTTTTTTAAATCAGGGATTAATGTCGAGATTTCATTTTCAAATGAGTTTTATTTTGAAATGCAACATCAGATTTTGTTCAAAGTACTTTGGTTGGATACCTGGGGTGGTGTAGTGTCCCCTAGAACTGGTCTGGTCCTGGGATAACAAACCATGAATTTTTAATGATTTTTTTGAAATCAGGGATTATAGTCGAGATTGCAATTTTCAAATGAGTTTTATTTTGAAATGGAACATCAGATTTTGTTCAAAGTACTTTGGTTGGATACCTGGGGTGGTGTAGTGTCCCCTAGAACTGGTCTGGTCCTGGGATAACAAACCATGAATTTTTAATGATTTTTTTGAAATCAGGGATTATAGTCGAGATTGCAATTTTCAAATGAGTTTTATTTTGAAATGGAACATCAGATTTTGTTCAAAGTACTTTGGTTGGATACCTGGGGTGGTGTAGTGTCCCCTAGAACTGGTCTGGTCCTGGGATAACAAACCATGAATTTTTAATGATTTTTTTAAATCAGGGATTATAGTCGAGATTGCAATTTTCAAATGAGTTTTATTTTGAAATGCAACATCAGATTTTGTTCAAAGTACTTTGGCGGGATACCTGGGGTGGTGCAGTGTCCCCTAGAACTGGTCTGGTCCTGGGATAACAAACCATGAATTTTTAATGATTTTTTTAAATCAGCAATAATAGTCGAGATTTAAATTTTCAAATGAGTTTTATTTTGAAATGCAACATCAGATTTTGTTCAAAGTACTTTGGCTGGATACCTGGGGTGGTGTAGTGTCCCTTAGAACTGGTCTGGTCTTGGGATAACAAACCATGAGTTTTTAATGATTTTTTTAAATCAGGGATTATAGTCGAGATTGCAATGTTCAAATGAGTTTTATTTTGAAATGCAACATCAGATTTTGTTCAAAGTACTTTGGCTGGATACCTGGGATGGCGTCGTGTCCCTTAGAACTGGTCTGGTCCTGGGATAACAAACCATGAATTTTTAATGATTTTTTTAAATCAGGGATTAATGTCGAGATTTCATTTTCAAATGAGTTTTATTTTGAAATGCAACATCAGATTTTGTTCAAAGTACTTTGGTTGGATACCTGGGGTGGTGTAGTGTCCCCTAGAACTCGTCTGGTCCTGGGATAACAAACCATGAATTTTTAATGATTTTTTGAAATCAGGGATTATAGTCGAGATTGCAATTTTCAAATGAGTTTTATTTTGAAATGCAACATCAGATTTTGTTCAAAGTACTTTGGCTGGATACCTGGGATGGTGTCGTGTCCCTTAGAACTGGTCTGGTCCTGGGATAACAAACCATGAATTTTTAATGATTTTTTGAAATCAACAATAATAGTCGAGATTGCAATGTTCAAATGAGTTTTATTTTGAAATGCAACATCAGATTTTGTTCAAAGTACTTTGGCTGGATACCTGGGATGGTGTCGTGTCCCTTAGAACTGGTCTGGTCCTGGGATAACAACCATGAATTTTTAATGATTTTTTTAAATCAGGGATTATAGTCGAGATGTAACTTTTCAAATGAGTTTTATTTTGAAATGCAACATCAGATTTTGTTCAAAGTACTTTGGTTGGATACCTGGGGTGGTGTAGTGTCCCCTAGAACTGGTCTGGTCCTGGGATAACAAACCATGAATTTTTAATGATTTTTTGAAATCAGGGATTATAGTCGAGATTGCAATGTTCAAATGAGTTTTATTTTGAAATGCAACATCAGATTTTGTTCAAAGTACTTTGGCTGGATACCTGGGATGGTGTCGTGTCCCTTAGAACTGGTCTGGTCCTGGGATAACAAACCATGAATTTTTAATGATTTTTTGAAATCAGGGATTATAGTCGAGATTGCAATGTTCAAATGAGTTTTATTTTGAAATGCAACATCAGATTTTGTTGAAGGTACTTTGGCTGGATACCTGGGGTGGTGTAGTGTCCCTTAGAACTGGTCTGGTTCTGGAATAACAAACCGTTATTTTTTTATGATTCTTTATTTTAAACCCTAAACCAGGTGTTGAGCAGCTTTTATTTTGAAGGTGGCCAGCGCAGGGGCACGGCGGCATGTTACCGTAATGCACAGTATTAACAATCGTTGGGGCGGCTGGCTTGACTTCGTCTTTTCGAGTGGCGGCTGGCTTGACCGCAGTGGGTGGTGGGGGTATTTTCGATTTTTTTGGAGCGGGAGGGACAAGTGTTCCCCTTCGCATTTTGAGGGAGCTGATCTCGGCAAAGCTTTCAGTTTTGTTTACGTTGAAAAAGCGCCGCCTCGACCCAATTTTGAGCTACGTTTAGTGCCCTAAAATACAAACCCCTTTCCCCCTTTAACTACCCACCTGAAGCCAACACACCAATTAGGCTGCAAAGGCACACTTTTTTTTTTTTTTTGACACATTCCCGCTCTCTCGCATCAACTCTGCTTGTTAATAAAACTTTCCAAGCTAACGAAGGCAAGACCTCCACTCTTCTGCTGCCTGTTGTCTCCTGCTCTGACCTACATACATTACCGTGACCAGCACCAAACTTCCTTTTTTTTTCTTTTTTTTTTGTCTCCATGGAAACGTGCGCTATGAAGGGTGGGAAGAGATGCTGCAACTTGAAAGGCTGAATGTTGTTGTGTGCTTCCACAGCGTGCTGCTGACAAGCTCACACAACCTGTTCTCTGTGAAAATGCGGGCAATGGGCGTTGGCGTTAGCAATAGCAACGTGCTAGGTTTAAAATTAAGGTAAGAGACACATACGACGTTTAGCTTCATCGATCAGATGCGTCTAAGCTAGCTGTGTGAACTGTGAAGCTAAGTTAGCTTTGCTAGCTTGACAGTTTAGCTCACCGACAGCTGGTCAAATATTAACTAAATGAATGTCATTTACACATTTAATTGTGAAGGCAATAAAGTGATGGATCAGACACTGCAGAGACTAATCTTGAAACTATATTATAAAAAAAAAAAGCTTCATTTATATAGCGCATTTTATACTCAAGGTAACTGTGCTTCACATATTTACAAAACATCATTTAATGACTAAACACTTTAAAAAGTAAATTACTAGGTGTAGAACTTTCCTGCAATGTGAAACATTTTCCGTTTCCAAGTGATGTGCCAATTTAATTTACAGTATTATGTAGTGCATAAATTTGTGTCCACATATATTTAAATGATCTTATTTGTGTACCCAGTTCCAGTCGTAGTTAATTATGGATGACTTGCACCTGTGTGTATGGGGTGGGCGGGGCACTCTATATATGGTATCTATGTCGAGCTGGCTTGTTGTTGGATGTCAGGACCGGGACGCCTCGACGGTTTGCGACCTACCACTACTATTGCTAATACTACCAATACTATTGCTAATACTACCACTACTATTGCTAATACTACCACTACTACTACTACTACTACTACTGCTACTAACTAGCTAACGCTGAGTACAGCGAACGCGCATGTGAGGCAGTGTGTGAGTGCGTTGATGTGTGCGAAATAACAGAATAAACGGTTGAGTTGTATCCGCTGTGCCTGTCCTGTCTACCCTTCCAGAGGGAGTTAGTTAAACGTAAAGTGAGTTTAATTAAAACTGGACACTAGGATTACTAAAACAATGTACAGCACAAAAACATGATTTTGGAAAGATTGATTATAGAAATGCTCTAAAACAGGGGTGTCAAACAGATGGGTTCATTTTAAATATTGTGAACATGACGACGACGATATTGTGGCAGTTTTAATATCAATATCGATATTGCCCTCATCGTTACATCCCTAGTGCTTAATATTATGTCAACCAGGTGACTGCACGTCTGTTCATTCCCGGAAAAGCGAGGGCTGACGTGATGTTGAGGGGAAAAGAAAAGGAGGGAAGGTCTTAGATGTATAATTCATGTGTGCAGCGGGTGGGCGGCAGAGATGAAGTGTGAGTTGGGAGTATGAAGTGTGAGTTGGGAATATGGAGGGAGCGGGAATCCAATTCCCCCCGCCCCCCCGCCCCCCCGCCCCCCACCCACCGACCCCACATCCATCACTGTGTCAATGTGCGTAAATCTCCCAGTGGATCAGCGTGATCAGGATTATGTATGCTTGTTGCACTGGCGCACATGAGCTGCAATTTCCCTTCGTTATATGTTTGAGACACCCGGGCAAATTCACACGTGCGCTCGGACCAGATAAAGCATCTTTGGGGCCGGGGAGGCCTCATAGACTTGTAGACATTTTGCTCTTCAAGGCGGGAATGAAGAGACGACAGCGTAGGCTGTAGCAAGCCCTGAAGGGAAGAGCAGAAGAAGAGATGAGCTTTGTTAGCACAGACCTCACTCCCCCTCCCTGTTTTTTCTCCTCTTCTTCCCGCTCTCCCAGAAATCGTCACGTTTTCGCCATGCACATGCCTGGCTGCGGGCTACGGGTGAGGTGAAACAGAAAGAGAGTCGGCTAATGCCGAGCGCGCGCTCCTTCAGGGGAGGTGGGCGGCCGGCGTGATACGTTTGACCAGTAAACAAGCGCGAAGGCGGCGGGAGGCGGATTTATGAAATGTGACATGAGTTTGACCTAAATAACACTTGCACCATGTCTACCTCTGCGCTTTTGTGTCTGTCTGTTTGTGTGTACAAACACAAATAGCCTCACGTCTCTGTGTTGTGTGTTTTATATGTGATATCTCTAAAGGCCAGTCTGCTGTGGTCCGTGCAGGTCTGCTGTCCGGAGATAGTCCCCCCCCATTGTTGTCTTCACAAGCTGATCGTCTGACTGCGTCACACGTTGAGGAAAGTGAGTCAAATACAAACACGCACTTGCGACCACACACCTGGCGTGCGGCGAGGTTCATACCTGGTTAGGCACTGACAGTCAGATTTAGGTAAGGCAAGGTAACTTGATTTATATAGCACATTTCATACACAAGGTAACTCACTGTGCTTCACAAAGCAAAAACATCTAAAAGCATGAACAAACAGAACAATGTATTAGCTCAGGGGTGTCCAAACTACGGCCCGGGGGCCATTTGCGGCCCGCCGTCCATTTTTCAGTGGCCCGCGACATATGCTAAAAATGGCATTTGACTCAGTTCAAATAAAATAAACAAAACAAAAAGGTTTGGAGATGGTCAAAGTAAGAAGGGAGGGTATCGAAAAACAGGTGCCATTAAAGGTTATTTTAGATAACTAAAAGTAATGAAAAAACTCAAATTCAAAAAACAATATTGTTACCGAAATAAAATAAAAACGAAAATGCTTTTTAAAAAAAACGAAAACTAACTGAAATTACATTTTATGTTTACAAAACTAACTAAATCTAACCATAATTACAGCAAAAACTTCCTTCATTTTAGTCTTTGGTAATTTAATGCATGAGACTTTGAGGATGACTTTTTAAATGTAATTTTTTGTAGATTTATTTTGATCTAAACCAGAATAATGACATATGAAAGTATGTCACATAGAAGTGACATCATCTAGCAGCAACCAATACAAAAGCACCTTCAGATGACGTCGCTCCCATGGTGTTTTTTAAATATTAGTAATAAGTAATACACATTAAAAAAAAACAACTAAAACTAATACTAAAACTAAGCATTTATTAAAGAACTAAAACTAATAAAAACTAACAGAACCACCCTGAAAACTAATTAAAACTAACTGAATTTAAAAAACAAAACTCATAACAAAATAAAAACTAAATAAAATAAAAAATTCCAAAACTAACTTTTTGATAGAGCTTATCTAGTATTTAAATGATTGTCAGTTTAGACGCAAGTCTTGTTCTCGACACCATCACTTGCAGATGTCAACATTGCAACCCTCGACTGACTCCATGAAGATGTGAATACACATCATAAATACTTTACAAGACTGAATTTGCTGCAAAAGAATGGGAAGAGGATGCGCATGTGCACATTTAGGGCCTCAAGAGGCCAGGATATACCGTTCCAAGCTCACCCATTATGTAACAACAACGATCTGGCTCGAGCTGAGTCACCGTGAGAGGCGAGGCCACGCGCCAGTCTTGTCCCCAGCTGACCACTGCAGACAAAACGTCTCACTCATGCACACCATCTTTCGGCCGCCCTCAGCCCACAGAAGAAAGAATCAATGCGGCAGGGGATCTTAATATTGAAGTCCCGCAAGGACTCCAAAGTGGCTGACGATATCAACTTAACATTTTTGAACTTCAGATGCTCGGTTCATTCCAGTTTATCTCCCAACAGAACAAAAGCAGAGACGGTTTTGCTTTGTGAAGCACATTGAGTTACCTTGTGTTTGAAATTTACTATATAAGCAAAGTTGACCAAGTTGGATTAAGCTGCCAATATATAAGGGAAGTTAGCTGCAAGTGAAATGCTTTCATATCCTGTTTTTCCCCCCATAGCTTTGATTAAGATCTTTAAAAATAATAATAATAATTATTATAAGATCCTTTATTTTATTTCTTTCCTTTGCTTTTAAATGTGTGCTATATAAATAAAGCTGCCTTGCCTTCTGTTCTTGAAAACATGCAATGCTTCTCAAACTTTTTGCGCTAACTTTATACTTAATTCATTCACTGCCATTGACGGCTATAGACGTCAAAGACATTGCCGGTTGAACATTAACTGTTTTACTGCCACACGTTATTTAAAAAACAAACAAACAAACAAAAAAAAACTTTGTGACAAGGGCCTTGATCATTTACATCATCCTTGAAAACGTTCTGTTTCATCAAATTTCATACACATTGAGACCATTGAAAAGAGATACAATGCTGCCATCTGCTGGCTATAGATAGTGAGGGTTTTTGATTCCACAACTCATTTACCAGGCAGCACGTGCTGTACTTAGATGGTGAACAGCCCATTGATAAAAAACAACAAAACAAACAAACAAACAAAAACAACGTATTAACGTTTATGGCGGCATACATCATGATTTTACTAACCGTTATTAAACGTTTTTGGCGGTGAAAGAGACAACAATAAAAACTACTGAAATGACTAAGGGTGACACAATTTCGTCTTTTTTTTCTCGAAATCGATCGAAATTACATCAAGATTTCGAGCATCGAAAGAAAAGAGAGAACACACGATAAGCCCAACCCGCGCCACCCCCACCTCCCAGGAAAGCAAATGAGATGGAGCCAATGTAGCTACTAGCTAACTGCACTTGTTAGCTGACCTGTCCTGCAGTCATGGCAACTTAGCGCGGACAAAGGAAACACAGCAATGGAGCTTCAAGTCGCTTCCGCTTCTCTCAAGTCACCCGTTTGGAAACATTTTGCATTCCCGGTGAGTTTTGTCGACAACGCGAACGTTGTCGACAAAAAGACCACAGTTTGCAAGATATGCTATGTGCGCGTACCGTACCCGGCCACGGGAAACACTACAAACATGGCAGGACATATACGCAGGCATCACAAAGATTTTGATTTGTCAAGTTCAACTAGAAGTGGGAAAACAACGGTCCAACCAACTATTTCATCCTCATTTACAGTGAAACTTACACACACTTCAGCTTGTGTGAAAACTAACGCCATAGGTCTTTTTTATAGTAGCAGACCTGCAACCTTATTCGGCGGTGGAAAACGCTGGATTCAAACATTTAATTAGTGTACTTGAAGCACGCTACAGTATGCCCAGCAGGTCGCATCTTTCAACCAAAGTTGCCCTCCATGTATGAAGACGCTAAAGAAAAAGTTTTGCTGAGTCTGAGCAATGCAGAGTTGGTTGCCATAACAACAGATGGCTGGACCTCAAAAGCAGCTCAGAGTTATATCACTATCACAGCACACTACGTGAATAATAACTGGGAGATTGAAAGTCCAGTCCTTCTATGATTTCGTTTTTTGTTTTTTGTTTTACACTTGACTAAGAACCACACTGTTAACTTTATATTGTAAATAAGATCTTTGAATTTGATCATTACTGCCTAATTAACTCATTTGCTCCCAATAACGTGTAAATACGTTTTTTTTTATGTTGTAAGTCTCCCAAAGACGTATTTATACGTTGTTGTTTTTTTGTTTGTTTTTTTATGCTAGAGCATACAGAAGGCTTTGATGCAGCCTCTCAACTGCAAAGAACGGTTGCAGAAATGGTAGTTATTACACAAACGGCCAGCAGGTGGCAGCAGAACAAAGGAGATCAACCAGGGCCATCTAGAAAAAAAGCTAAATTACTTAGAATTTTAAATAGATTTGTGAAAACTGATGAAACTTAGCTCTCTTCTAATGCTAATTGCTGCAAAACGGAAACAGATAGAAACATACTTTTTTTGCTGATGAAAGAAGTGACTTTTATCTTTCTTTTGATAGGTTCCATGTTTTTATAGCAATTGAACACAATATTCTGTGGGCCTTGCAAAATCAGTCAGAATCCAGTAAAACAGCCGGGAGCGAACGGGACTGCTTCTGTGAAAATGGCTGGGAGTGAATGAGTTAATGTCAATTATCATACATTACGTAAATTACACAAAAATAATGGAAATTGCATCACCTATTTAAATTGAATCATGGAGTTGGCGAATCGTGACACCCCTAGAAATGACCCAATTAAAATGTGCATATACTGTTCATGCATAAATGTTAAATAAATAGTAGAATTTTGTTAAAAAGTAGAATTAAATAAATGGAAAAAAAAGAGAGTATATCCACATTTATTGTCTTGTATTTATTTGTTAAATATAACTGAACTGTGCTTAAAAAATGTACTGTAATGGAAGAGTACAAAAAAAACAAAAAAAAAACAAAAACTGTGACCTCTAGCCCACATTTGGAATTCACCAGATTGCCTTATTTCAAAGTTGTCGCACACCTTCACACGGCTGTGGGACGACCGAGGAATCCTCCTGGGTCATTTTTTAATGAGGATCTCATCTTACCCACATTGCCATGCGCTAAGACAGGTCAGAGCAGCCGCACACAAGCTTCCGCCACCTCGCTGAATAATTGACGAGAAGCCACAATGTCGCAATGTGCCACGTTGTGCATGTCAAATCAGTCCCATGGTGTGCGCTCACTTATGTGGATCAGGTTCGAAATGCCTCAGTGAGATTTATTTTATTTTATTTTTTTACATCATTGTCTCATTTTTTGCCATAGTGTAAGAACATCCCATACAATTTGAAAGCACACCATTTCTTAGGTTAAGTGTAGGCGGGCAAGTGGCAGTACACAGAAACAAAGTTGTGAGAAAAAAAAAATGACTCACTATACTCACCACCCGACACATTTTCAGTGTTTTTGCCTGCTTAGTGTGAGAACATGAGCAGGACGTGATAATGTGTCAGTGTGTCAATTTACAATCTCGCTCGAGTCACGAAGTTTGTTTGTTGTACTTCAGTGTCGACATGTTTGCCGTCCCCTGTGACATAAGATTGTTGTGTTACGCTGATGATGTCATGATTAATGGCTGACTGGGTGAAGTCAGTGGGAGGTTTTATTTATTTATTTTTTTGTCATTTACAAATGAAGCCTGAACGTCCTTCCACTTTGTGTCAGCTGCAAAGAAGCTGTCAGGATTGGATGATGGTTAACATGTAAATAGTAGTTCACATAAAAAAAACAAGTTTTAATAAAAATATTAGGTGTGCAGCTCTTTACTACTGATTATGCCATTGAGGAATCAGATAAATACCAATTTGCATTATTACTGTAACGTGCAAAAGTGGAAAACTGGGCTTTTTCTCGTGTGTCTGGAACAAGGTTATTATATTTCACAAAATCCAAGAAAATAAACTAAAAATTGAAAACAACATTTTGTTGGTTAAATAAGATAAAAAATCAAAATGCTTTGAAAAATAAAAACTAACTGAAACTAAATAAAACTATAATTGTAGCAAAATTGTTATTTGTTTAAAAAAATAAAACTACCAAAAAACTAAATAACTCAAATGAAGCATTTTCTGGAAAAATAAAACTAATAAAAACTAGCGAACTTGCTCTAAAAACTGATTTAAACCAAATGAATTAAAAAAAAAAAAAAAAAAAAAAAATCGGTAAAAAATAAAAACTAATTAAAAAAAACTAGCAAACATGCTCTATAAACAGATTTAAACTAAATGAATAAAAACATGTTAAAAATAAAACTAATAAAAACTAGCAAACTTGCTCTAAAAAATGATTTAAACTAAATGAATTAAAAAATTTCGGTAAAAATAAAAAACTAATAAAGACTAGCAAACATGCTCAAAAACTGATTTAAACCAAATGAATTTAAAAAATTTCGGTAAAAAATAAAAACTAATAAAAAACTAGCAAACTTGCTCAATAAACTGATTTAAACTAAATGAATTTAAAAATTTGCGGTAAAAATAAAAAACTATTAAAGACTAGCATACATGCTCAAAAACTGATTTCAACCAAATGAATTTAAAAAATAAAAACTAATAAAAACTAGCAAACATGCTCTAAAAACTGATTTAAACTAAATGAATTTAAAATTGTCTGTAAAAAAAAAAAAAAAAAAAAACTAATAAAAACTAGCAAACTTGCTCTAAAAACTGATTTAAACCAAATGAATTTCAAAAATTTCGGTAAAAAAATAAAAACTATAGCTTCACTAGAAAGCTTCACTTTCCGTATGATCAGATATTTTAGAACTCTTCAGTTGGAGTAGAGAGCACAGAACGTTTCAATTCAATTCAGCATAACAGTCTATTGTCATTTCATCTGTTTCAATACTTTAGATCACTTAATTATTATTATTATTATTATTATTATTATTTACAAATAACACTATCTTGGTTGTGTCTGTGTATGTTCTTATACTTTTAGAGGGGAAGTTAGCTACTAAACGTGTGCAGTCAATTCTAGCCTACATATAAATGGCCCCCCTCCAACTGCTCCTGTGCCTTTTCTGCGCATGACATCATTCATTTGACATCCCCCTCTCACTTTTTTTTTCTCTCCCCCTGTCACAGTGACGAGTAAATAATTCATATTCAGGCTGCTTCTCGGTGCACATAAATCATGTGAGCGGAAAGGATGCACGTGCTCGTCTTCCCTTGGCGCGGTCTGGGGACAGCGTAAGAGGCGGAGCCAGTGTACTCTGAACAGCCGAGCGTGGAGACCACGCATGGGTCTGTTTCTTTCGTTCTTTTCATTTTCGTTTACAATCGGAACAAATCTAAAAAGAAACAAAAGCATATTGTTAAGATTAAATGTAAAATAGTCAGGTGTTTATTTATTTATTTTGTTTATTTATTTATGAAAGTCCAGCGCAACGTGCACTCATTCCCTTTAAATTCAGTCGACATGGTGCACGCAAAATGGACTTGCTTGCTGGAGTCCATGGTGGCACTCGGCGCCAGTAAAGTACATTTATAACAAACTGGAAGGAGCTCTCCACTTGGTAATTCTACTCTCGATCATGTGTCTGTGTGTAAACCAGGGATTAAATCCACCAAAATTGCGTTACATCACCTGCACCACAATTTAGACCAGGTTTCACCTGGTCTAAAGCCTAGTCTACGTTCTTTCACCAAATTGTCTGTGTGTGACCAGGGATTAAATCCACCAAAATTGCGTTACATCACCTGCGCCACAATTTAGACCTGGTTCTACCTGGTCTAAAGCCTAGTCTACTTTCTTTCACCAAATTTTTCAGGTGTGCCAGGATATGTAATAGAAAACATCGGAACGCCTAACAAGTAAATTATCAGTAAACTAGACTTGCCCCGACACGAAAATAAAGATGTCAGTTTTTATGTTGAGTGCGCATACAGTCTTTAGATTATTTGGACTACCACATATGATCACAGTCAAAATGAAAATGAAACTTTTTCATTTTGGGATTGGAAATTATCTGAGCAAACATTATCATTTGTGCTAACATTATTAACTGTGGTTTTGTCTCAGATACGATTTCAAGTCATTACTTTTGGTTTAGTACAGGGATCAGCAAACTTTCCTATCAAAAGAGCAATTTTAGGCCAAATAAATTATTTCAAATAAATAATCTATCTGTAGCTGCAAAACATTTAAACATTGTGATGAAGGAAACAAGTGTAAGTGTTAGTCTAGTGTACTGAGGGCCCAAGAGCTAATTAGAGCTGCATCATAACAGGAAGAAAATGGCAGCATGCAATACTTTCAGATTAATTTTCTTCTACGTTTTGACTTCCTTTTTTTTGTGTGTTTTTTTTTCTGACATTTCTGGCAAATTTTATTGACGTACTATGGTCATTTTATGCCTTTCTTTTTTTTCTGCCTGTTTTTGGTATCAAGTTCTGACATTTTTGTCAGTTCTGTGGGCATTTAATGGCAAATTTTGAGTTGTATTCTTTTGTTTTTGGACATTTGATAATTACTTTTCAAATATATTTGTTTCTGCCTTTTTTAAATTAAATTTTCTGACTTTTTTTTCGCAATTTCATTGACATTTTATAGACATTTTCTACTTTTCCTCTTTCTTTTCGGACATTTCATGTCACTAGATATTTTAAGGTAGTTTTTAGAGATGTAACGATATCCAAACATCACAATACGATATCACGATATGAAGGTCACAATACGATAATTATCACGATATTGTGGGGAGGTTGGCGATACAAAAGAAGGTCACAATATTGTAAAAAAAAATGAGCTCATACAACAACAAAAACACACACACAATATTGTGTTTTTGTACATTACAGCAATGAAAAATATTATATATATATATATATATATATATATATATATAAATAATCAGAATACACTAATACAAACAGTACAATAAATTGATACAATTTTTTATTAATAAAATAAATAAATTTATTCATAATTATTTAAATTAAATAAGAAATTAATAAATACAATAAATTTAGTTCCTCCACATATTGACTCCGTTCACAAGTATATTATGTTCCCCTTCATCTGACCATTATCGTGGATTTTAAACAAAGAAGGGCCAAAACATGCCTTGTAAAAATTAAACTGCACTAAAAAAAAACTAGCCACCAGAGGGTGCTAAAACTGCACAAATGGAAATCAACCTGACTTTTTTTTTTTTTTTAACAGATGTGCTGCTTTTAATATTGTGACAGGACGACGACGATATATTGTGGCAGTTTTAATATTACAATATTGCTGTTATCGTTACATCCCTAGTAGTTTTTAAAAACCTTTTTCATCTACCGTTTGTCTCTTTTTTTTTTTTTTTTTTCTGACAACTTAAAAATGTGGACCCTGACATGTTTGGAATGTTTATTTATTTAATTAATTTTATTAATAAATTTAAATAATACTTTATCTAAAAAAACATTTATATATAGATATGTAAAATATTTTCTACATTTTTATTTTTATTTTCTTTTTTTTTAGATCCACAGGGAGGCACAGGAGAGACCCCTGGTTTTAGTCTGATCATGGCTAGAAAATGTTTACTGTTAACTCATTCACTCCCAACCATTTTCACTTAAGTGTTTTCCTGGATTTTGACTGATTTTTCAAGGCCCGCGAAATATACCAAAAGAGAGATTAGAGTCTCTTCTTTTATCAGGGAAAAAAAAAAGCATATTCCTTTCTGTTTCCGCTGTGCAACAATTAACAATCGAACATATCTAAGTTTAATTGTTTTTCACATTTCTGCTTGGAACTGTGGGGAAATCAGCTTGTTTTAACATGGCGTGGTTGATCTCTTATACTCTGCTGCCACTCAACCATTTTCTGCAGTAGAGAGACTGCATCTCTATGCTCTGGCATAAAAAAAAAAACGTATATGTACGTCTTTGGGACACCAAAAACATTTAAAATATGACGTATTTATACGTTTTTGGGAGCTAATGAGTTAATATATGTGATACACAATTTTCAACTTCACCACTTCAATCTCAATTATAAACATTTACTTCAATTCAATTTACGCCAACGTGTCTCCAGTTGTATAATTGGCTGTTGTGGTCGTGTAGTACCGGCACTACAATGACTGTTACACAATTTAACAGGACAGACCAGAAGCGTGTCGTCATTGTACATGAATGCAGAGTCACCCTGCATGCAAAGGCCCTATTAAAAAATCCTATTAAGCTACCGTGTTGTTCTGCTGTGCCTTCCATACAAGCACTGCATTTGGAGGAATGTTGCGGTTGACACTCCTGTCATCCACCCTGCGTCCTCACACACACACACACACACACACACACACACACACACACACACACACACACACACACACACACACACACACACACACACAGAAGAGTTGAGAGCGCCTGGGAGATAAGTCTCAAGGGCCGCTCCGGTATTTAGGCGGAGTGCAGACAGACAGGCAGGAAGTGTGGCGACTGGGGCGCACATTAATAAAGGCGAAATCATTTATTTTTAATTCCCCGCCGAGATGTAATTACATGCTATTTTTAAGACTTGGCTGTGATTTTTCACGCGGCTCTCCTTTCCTTTCCATATGATATTGAACAGTCGTTGAAGTTTGTGGACGAAATGGGCATCACCTTAAACATGTTTTTACTGCAGACAGCAGTTTTGTCACATAATAATAAAAAAAGTATTGTTTAATTTCCTGGGGCTGACATAACACCGGGAGGACCTGCTTGTGAGTAATGGAGCGGATACGCTTTCTCTTTGTATGGTGGCAGGTGACTCAACTCACTTCACAAACAAGCAGCAGTTTTGCAGATACTGAACAATTCTTTAAAAAAAAAAAAGAAAAAAAAGGCTTCCAGATCTTCATTGCCACTCTCAGTTGACGTTTACTGTCACACTAAACGTAAAAGCAAGAAAATTCCACTTTGTGTATTTAAAACAACAAGCTGACTGTTATCTCTTAGTCGGTTAGCTTAATGCTAATGCTAAATATCATCTGTGTTGCAGTGATTTGAAAAAATTACTTGAAGACAAATCAGTCAATATAACCGTTAGGGCTGGGAATCTTTGACTGTATCACGATTCGATTCGATTCGATTACGATTTTTGGGTCTACGATTCGATTCTCGATTCAAACGATTTTCGATTCAAAATGATTTGATTGACAAATGATTTCTGCTTCGATTTACAGATATGCAAAAAATTGTTATGATCTACTCCAGTCTACTTTGTAAGACAAAATGACAAATAGAGACATTAAAGTATCTTTTTTTTTTTTTTTTTTAAACATTTATTAATTGTGTATTGTAAGTGCCTTTTTCCACAAAAACAGCATGTGGGCTACAACTGCCTTTTCAGCTTCTTCTTCATTTCTAATTTACATAAAATCGATTTTTGGATATTAATATCGATTCAATTCGATTACTAAATGAGGATCTCGATTCTTTTATGAATCGATTTTTTTTGCCACACCCCTAATAACCGTACACATGGTCATATATTCTTGATCCTCTCCAAAGAACATTTGTAATTAGAATATTAGTGCCGTACTGAGGATCTGAAAAAGTAGTTGAAACATCTCAATAAACAATATATCCGTCTTGTCTCAAATGAATGAGAAAAAAATAGTATATTATGAGTGCATTACTGTATGTTGTGTGAGAGACTGTTTACTTTTGTGTGAGAGGATTTCAGTTGTGACTGTGAGCAAAAATGTTTTCAGTAGTAGACAATGTGTGCGAGCATTTTAGTATGATGTTGGGGCATTCACCAGTACTGATTTGTTTTTGCCACTCACACACTACTCTCACAACACGAATGTTCTTATACAAAAAAAAAAATGCTTTCATACACGCAACTAAAATGCACTCACATTATACATCCACTACTGAAACAGATATATTATATATGAGGGCATGGGTGAGTACCAATACCAGGTATCGGTAAAGGGTCGAGCCTAGCCTTATTTTAAGGTATCAGATATCTTGGAAGGTGCTGATACAAGCCAGCGATACTTAAGGGAAAAAAAATCTGAAAAAAAGTCCTCCAGTTTAACACATCGGTGAATCATCTGCTTCAGAAAATGTAGAAAACACCACATTTTTTTGGGTTATTGCGTTTAAATGAAATTGTATATATCAGCAGTATTGGAGGTATCAGTACTTGGTATCTGTGAGTACGCAAAGAGTACATACTCATACTGGTCTTGTTTTGGAAAAAAAAAAAAGTTGAAAAGTCTAATGATTTTTTTCCTCAGTCATTGGAGAGTTTGGCTACTGTCTGGTTTCCATGGTTACAAATGGGCGCAAAGCCCTGGAAGGTTGAAAATCAGCTTGACTTCTATTAAGCCAGGCAGGACGTCCAGTCCAGCAGGAGGGGGCTTATGTAAGTCATTGGTCCTGGGGGGGATTTGATGCAGGCCACCGAGTGACCAACAAAGCAATTTGAATTTATTCTCTCACATCGCACTGCAGTTGCTTTTTTTTTTATATCCCTCGTCGAGATTTCGCCTTTTCCCTCCACTGTTCAGAATCGAAACGTGGCTTTGCCGCCTCTGATGGGCTGACTGATGCACAATGACAGAGTAACAGACATTTAACTCGACTGGACTTTGGTTATGTAAGCGCAGAGTGGGCCTCATGCACTGGAACTTTTTTCCTTTAAAAGGGGGTCCTCAACGAGCAGGTTGTGGAACAGTACCTGGCTGCACAGGGAGACTCAACAAAAAATATAGTGGATGAAAAAAATGCAACTACATCCTATTCAATTGGTTTTGGTTTGGCTTTAACTTTTTTCAAGGTGGAGCAAATTACAAACAGTTCAAAATAGCAATCAGTGTTCGTATCTCAAATCATTTTTCCACATTCAAATGTATAGACATGCCATGAATCTGTTACAGCCTTGACCCCCAAAACAACCAAAAATATTATAATGTTTATTTTATTGACAGAAAGCAGCTCTTCATAATGTAGTTTGGAGAAACACAACAGTCGTGACATAAGTAAATAGAATTTTCAAAAATTAAATGGTTTTGTTAGCTTTTGCATCAAGTGAAATGGGTCAGTTCCTCTCATTTCAGATCCTTGCAGAGGATAAAGATGATAATACCTCTGAATAGTGTTTTTTTTTTTTAAGAACAATAATTTCAACCAATATAAACAGGGATATTTAAAATACAAAATAAACAAGTTGGTTAAAAATTAAGCTCTCCCACAATAACTACGTACTGTGTAATAATGTGTTATAATAATGTATTTAAAACTGAATAAACAACTGCATACTTAAAGCTACTGAACGCAGAAAATTTCATTTTGAATGGCTATTCAATGAAACTGCACATTCCCTTCTCCACCTACGTAATGCACACATGATGTCACATCCGCAGAAAAGAGGGCGGGAAATTCGAACCCGAATCCAGTCTGAAAACGATTGGCCAAAGGCTTGCAGGAGTACCCGTTGTCAACAGCTAAGGTGCTAATCTACAAATTTGAAGATGTTTCGGTCATAAAGAGTCAAATGAAAAGGCTACTGTAAAGATATTTTGGGCCAAATTGTCACAGAGAGCAGCTTTAATACTGTGAGGATTTATACAAATTGATTCATAAACATTGATATTAAAACAAAAATCGAATATAAGGGATTTTGAAATTTATATGCTATGAATAAAAGGGATCAGGGTAGATATTTTTCCAGTTGGGATTTTATTTATTTATTTATTTATTTATTTATTTGTTTGTTTGTTTGTTTGTTTGTTTGTTTGTTTGTTTGTTTAGGAAAACGGGCATGATTTAATATTCTTAATGTAAAATTTTTGCTGCACCGTTTTGTGTACAAATATCATTCGCATTTCCCGTTATGTGTTGCTGCACTGTGCTTTTACATTTTTGACAACTACACCCCCCCCAACCCCCCCTTACCAATTGTCCTTCATGCTCTGTGGGCCAAGGGCAGCAACAGCACTAATCTAGCGCAAGCTCGATTCCTTGCTCACTCCATCGCTCTTCTTCTCACTAGCGTAAACCCCCCCCCCCCCCCCCCCCCCCCGCGTGTCTCTCTATTGATTGGCCTGAGTGCCTCCAGTTTGTGCCTGTGTGTGTGTGTTGTTAGCACACTCGCGCAAGTCAAACGAAACTATCGCATGCTAGGCCCCAAAGTGTTTTTTACCCCCCCTTCTTCTGTCACATGTCTGGTTGAAACTGAGTCATGACTGTGTGCAAACGCGCCAAGCGCACTGTTTACTTTTACAGTCTCCTCCGTGTGATGTAGCGCCAAATGGTTTCATTTACTATTTATTTATTTTTAGTTTTGCCCGTCATTCATCAGCGCTCACATAAACTCAACCCTGAAAATTTAGAATGTTCAGGTTTCAGGTTTTGTTTTTTTTGTTTTTTTTCATTGAGTACCGGTCAAAACAGGCAGTGTGCAAACAGATAATTTTTCGATTGGCTGTGTTTTTATCCCACATTTGGCTCACAGTCGACCGAAAAGGTTCTGGTAAGAGCGTCTGTGGCATCGTGGAAAAGGTTGAAACCTTTGGTGGTTTTGATTTAAAAAAAAATCTCTTGATCTCCTTCTCAATGCATCATCAAGTAGAAGATGGACTTGTTCTTTACATGAGAAGTCAGGGCGAGCGCTCGAAACTCGTGATAGGTTCAGCATTCTGATGGGTTTTCGAGAAAGTTTTTAATTGCTTTCAATCAAAGAAAACTTTATTCAGTAGTTTTTATGACATCTTTTGTTTTGTTTTTCAAAAACGCTTCAGTTGAGTTTTTATTAGTTTTAGTATTAGTTTTATTTTTTTCTTGCTATTTGACGAATTTGAGGAGTGCAAGATGAAGACGGTGTCTTTATGCAGTAATACAGAAATAAATACATTTCAAATAAACCCTGAAAATTCATGTAGACGAAAACAAACGCCATTTTTGCTAAATATCAAACATAGTTTTAGTTATTTTTTTTAAGCATTCTTGTTTTTGTTGTTGTTTTTTTTTCATAAATAAAATGAGTGTCCAGTTTTAGTTTGACTTATTGCATCAGTTTTCCTTGCTGGCGAGGAGTCCAAAAATCAGCTGAGATGGGCTCCAGCTCATGCGCAACCATAATGAGGACAAGCACTGTCGAAAATCAAAGGATGGATGTGTGTAAAATGAAGATGAAGAAGAAGTGAGTTATTTCTGTATTGGGCTGTAAATGTAAACATTTACATCATAGACTTACGAGTTCTAAATTGTACATAATTTTTTTCTTTTGATTATTAGCTTACCTATAATAATGATGCATGTTGCTTGCTTTTACTTAAATGTAAACCACTCTCAAATCCATGACCCTTTTTAATGACGTTTTTGGTGTTACTATGGTTTGCTTAAACAACAAATCTAATAGTGGACTTTAAGCACAATATTGTTTGGAACACATTTGCCGTCTTTGATGCAAAAGAATGACCTGTACGATGCTAACTTGAATCTTATTAAATATGCCCTCAACTGCACAAGAATAAACCCTGGAGGTTTACAAATGTTCTCACAGGCCTTGTAGTGGGTTGCTCGAGGAGAGTAAGTAACACGGAGCGGATCACTATTATGGGAAGCCATTAGATGCAGTGGGGACCGGCGCAAAACATCGCTGCATATCTGCCCGTCTCTCCCGGGGGCAGTATAATGGCATAAAATGCTGTATGGCATGCTTATGTAACCGGGGGGAGGAATATTACTGGAAGACCGCTCGGCCGGTGGGGGTTAAAGTGGAATCAGATCAAAGCTAGCACCGCTAGTGCTCACTTCCAGCCTAGAACTGAGAAAAGCTTTGTGTGTACAGTATTCGCAGCCTGAACGCACAGACTACGTGACAACTAACATTTGCAACCACTCAAACAGCTGAGCTTAGTGCTAACATATTATGCGAGACGCCATCGACAGGCTAACGGAAATTAGCATTGACGACACAGTAACTGTAAAACACAGTATCTATCTATCTATCTATCTATCTATCTATCTATCTATCTATCTATCTATCTATCTATCTCTATCTACCTACCTACCTACCTACCAGCTAGCTAGCTAGAGCTAGAGCTAGCTAGCTAGCTAGAGCTAGAGCTAGCTAGCCAGATATATATAGCTGGGTAGCTAGCCAGATATATATAGCTAGCTAGCTAGCTATATATATCTGGCTAATTTCCATTAGCCAGATATATATATATATATATATATATATATATATATATATATATATATATATATATATATATATATATATAGAGAGAGAGAGATAGATATAGATATTTATAGATATTTATAGATATATAGATAGATAGCTATCTATCTATCTAGCTATCTATCTATCTATATATATATATATATATGGCTAACGGAAATTAGCATTGATTGATACACAGTAATAATGACATTCCACAAAAGTGCCATGAAGCCCACCAGATGATGGGTGTATATCGAAAGTACGTTTGACAATCATAATTGCAAAAACTTTGCAGTAAGCGGTAGCTCTCTGTTTCGAAAAACCTCCGTGCTAGACTCCCGCTGTGCCCTCAAACAAACAAAGCAAGACAACATGAGGCGGCTGTGACACAAGCAAACATTCACACTCTCTAATATGTCAGTGCGCTTCCGGCTGCCTGCGTTCGTGTGAAAAGCAGAACTGTGTGTGCGCGCGCGCACACATGCACATCAGTCGCTCTGTGTGTTGTTCACAGCACAGATGTTATCAGGACGATCAATAAAGTGACTGATGGGGGTTACGGTTAGTAACCTTAATGATGCTTTTGTTGACAAGCTGCTGTCTGGTTTTGGTTGCTGATAATAATCAAATGCAGGGGCAATTACAGACAATGATGGGGCAATTATTAAGCTTTCCGTATGAAACATGTTAGGTGCAGCTCAGTTTGTAGTTTGACAGTGGATGCTAGCTGTATTTTTTGAAAATACATTTTTTCATGTAGCGTGTGCGGTACAAACACAAATACCGGTATATGCATTATTATTACATTTATTACTGCTAAATTTTGATGTGGACGTGTCTGCTGCGTTGCCTTCTAGTGCTTCGTCCGAAATGCGAGTGATGATCACTACGGATGTAACGATATCCAAATATCACGATACGATATTATCACAATATGAAGGTCACGATACGATATTGTAGGGGCGTTGGCGATATTTAATAAAGATCACAATATTGTAAAAAAAAAAAAAAAAGAGCTCATACTAAAAAAAAAAAAGCACAATATTTTGCTTTTGTACATAACAGCAATGCATATAAACCACTTATAATTGCTAATAACAATATTGAGGCACTTACTTGCTAATGCAAGCACACATTGATCGCTTCACAAGAAAATTAGGTTCCCCTTCATCTGACAATTAGCATAGATTTTAAACATAGAAGGCCAAAACATCCCTAATGAAATTTAAACGGCACTAATAAACTAGCCACTAGAGGATGCTAGAACTGCACAAATGGAAATCAACCTGACATTTTTTAACAGATGTGTTCCTTTTAAATATTGTGAACATGACGACGATGTTGTGGCAGTTTTAATATCACGATATTGCCCTTATCGTGACATCCCTAATGATCACATGACTGAAATTCTTTAATATTGTGGGAGGGGAAAAAAGCAGAGCCAATCACATTTCTATATTTCACCATTTATTAGTTCACCAAATACAGTGAAAATGGCATCATAATATACAATGACTCATTCTTAGAATGTCATGACATTTTTGTAGCAGTTTTTTTTTTTTTTTTTTTTTGCTTCATAAAATGATGTTCCGTTATTGAAAATATTCAGGTTTCATGCACAACAAACCATATCCAGTTTCTTTAACATGATGGTACAAAATAAAACAACTTAAAAAAACAAAAAAACAAAAAAACAAAAATAAACCGTAATGTTCAAAATGGGTCAAATAACGACGTGTTATTTGATCATACTCGTAAACAGTGCAATATACTCTAAAACTGCCATTTTCTAACAAATTCATCAACAAAGCTCAAAGTCACAGTATACGATTTCTTACTAATAGTTGAACATCGATGTGTGCAAAAACCAGACACATTCAGTTAGTCTTTTAAAAAAACCTCCGAGCTCTGATAATCGAACGAGCAAAAAAATCAAACGTCGTCTCGTTCCACGCGTCCGCTCCCGAGTAGAAACTTTTTTGTTGTTGTTGTTGTTGATGAACTGTTAAGACCATATACGAGCATATCGTTTAAATAACAAATATTTAGATATAAAAATACAAATATGAGATTTCTGTTTAAAAACAAGCGTGCCGGGGAGGGGGCGGGGCTAAGCGTGGCACCGGAGTCAGGATCCATGCATGACGTAAAACACCGTTAATTTGCAAACCAAGAAGATCCAAAGTGCAGCTGGTACCTTGACTTACAAGTTTGGAACTCAATTTTCAAAATCAATTGAAATGCCATTCATGTAAATATAGCACTATATGTAATAAAAACATAACACATGTCATTACTGTGCGTGTAGTATTTGTGTGTTGGATGCGTGTCTTTAAGGGGCGTGGCCTGGTGAGTTAAAGTTTCGTTTGAGCATCCGGGTTATGAGTTGTGATGTACAACAGCGTCGTGCGAGTCTTTTCATGTTTGGGTTTGACTGTCCCGTTGAATAAACTGGCTCTCCTTGCCCACATGCAAGGGCATCAGAGTACCTATATCCCTTTGCACTTATAAAATTAAGTCTATGGTCATTTTCAGGGATGACTGAGTACCGATATCGTATCGGGCCGATACCCTACCCTAACTTTCAAGGTACTTGTACTCGCGACAGCAGCCGATACCAGTACCGAAATACAAGTTAGAAATAAGAAGAATAGAAAATTGCCATTAATTTCATGCTATTTTCAGGAAATATGCTATATTGCGATATATATAGCTCTTTATTTAAAATAATCTGTCATTGTTTTTAGGGTGATTTTTATGTTTCAAAAGTAATAACGGTGTAAGTATTCACTTATTTTTATTATACTTATTTATTTATACTTGTATTGGTGACTACTCAAGAGTGATATTGAAAATTTCTACCTTTTTATTTAATTCAACTTTATTCAATGAATTAATTTTTTCACTACTTGTCTGAACTTGCGAGTGCAAAAAAAAAAAAAAAAGTAAATGAGGGCGCTTGTAAGTTAAGGTACCACTTTCTGTCTATTAGTTTAAATATTTACTTAAATCTCCACGATTTGCCCAGTGCTTTATTAAATTAATGCAAATAATTAGAATTGTAAATATAGTGAACAAAAATATCAGCGCAACACCGTTGTTTTTTATTCCGTTTTTTCATCAGCGGAACTGAAATATCTGAGATTTTTATCTATGCATACAAAAAGCCTCATTTTCTAAAATACTGTTCATGAGCACTTCTCCTTTGCCGAAATAATCCAACCCAATCGCCTATCGAATAGCCTGTTATCATGATGCTGTCTAATTAGCATCTCGATATGCCACACCTGCAATGTGACTGTATTATCTCGGCAAAGGAGAAGTGCTCACTAACTTTCAACATTTTTGTGGACAATATTTGAGATTGTGCAGCCTTTTTTTGTGTCCATAGAAAAAGACTTAGATCTTTGAGTTTAACTCGTAAAAAATGTCAGCAAAAAAAAAATAAAAATGTTGCCTTCATATTTCCGTTCAGCGTTTAAAGATATGTGCAGGTGCAGCTACACCAACCTGCCACTCGAACCACTGGCGGCGAAAGCCCCGAAAGAAAACCGGCGGCCAAAACAAAGTGGCGTTCCACTACAGAAAATATTAACATTGCACCATCCTCGGATATATGTTTGTACATACAATCTGGTTTCCTTTAGTAAGAAGTAGACTTGAGAGTTTTGCTTGGTCTGTTGGGGGGTGGGGGGGAAGGGAAGGGGGGGAGGGGCTTGCTGATATCAAAGCGGTAGAGCAGCAACAGGAATGCATCGGAGCGGTGCTGAAAGGACAGCTCCCCTGAATGCACCATCGACAAGAGGGTGGGGGGGTGCAAGCTGAGCCTACTGTACAACGTCGAGCTTCATCCCGACGCTTATTTTTGCTTGCGTCTGGCGCGGGTGGGTGGTGGTGGGGGGGGCAAAAGGATATAGCGGCGGGTGGTGCTGTTTGTTTTTAATGACAAGTTCATCCATCACCTTTCACAATAAAGTCAGCGCATTGGTCGAGACGCCACAGCCGCCGTCTCGCTATCTGGCGGGCGGGGGGGGATTTTTTCTTATTCTCCAAAAAGAAAACAAAAACAACAAAAAGTAGGGACTGTTTTTTTGGAGGATTGCCAGCAATATCCCACGACGAATTTTTCCACTCCTCTTCCGTATGTCGCTTTTCCTCCACCGCGTTTCATCCCATCGTCATCGCTGCTGCGTGTGTCGCCGTCTTCTTCTTCTTCTTCGTCTCCTCCCCCTGCAAGCCTCCAACATGCACAGCCGACAAGTGCTTCAAATCGGTGATCAAAATGAAAAGTCTGCAAGGCATCGCTCAGTGGGGGAGGGGGGCTTTAAACGCCGGGCGACGACTTGTCTGTCATCCCCTTGAGGACCTCGTCTATTCGGTCGTCCTCGATCACCACTGTGGAGGAGGACACACACAAAAAAAAGGACAATTTATTCTCTATATTTATTTTCTATATCGATTACAAGACTTTGGGGGAGGGGATCTAAAAACAACTGCAATATGGCTCCCCCAGTTTAGGTTTAATGTTTGCTGCAGACTCACAGGCGTAAATAACGCGCATATAAAATAAGCCATGCGGCAAACATGCTAGATTGCCCCCTGAACGCATCACGAGATCACGTGTCAACCGTCTGACAAACATTACAAGTAACATTTAAGACGAATTTTCCAGGAACTTGAATCGCATTGAAACGGTATGATAAACAATCACGTGACAGCTTTAAAACAGCATCTTTCATGTTCCTGAATGCATCACGGGGTCGCCCGCGTATGATAAATAAGTGGCCACCTTAAAAAGAAAGATGTTCCTGGTTCCTGAATGCATCATGTGTTCGCATGTAAACAGTATGAAAAATTGTCCACATTTTTTTGTGTCATAAAAACAATAAAGTAACCAATAAAAATATAATTGCAGGTCCCTGAATGCATCACAAGATCGCATGTAACTCACAGCTGGTCCTTGAACTCATCACGAGATTGCACCATGCATTAAAATGGTCGTAAAAAAAACATTCGGAGCCGAAATAAAACAGCAAGTAAAAATCAACTCGATGTCCGTTTACCTCGCTTGGCTCTGCCGATCTGGCCGAGCTTCGGGGGTCTCTTGGCCTGCGAGCCGGCGAAAAAGGCGCTCGTGTCCTGCAGTCCGCAGCTAAAGGACATCTGGCTGACCTCGCTGTCCGCCCCGTAGCCGCTCATTTTCCCTTCGTTGTATGGCAACACTTCGGACATGTTGGCTGGCGGCGGCTACAAGTCGATTCGGGTCGTCCTCTTTTTTTTTCTTTTTTTTTTTTTTTGCAGTCTTAAATCCTCGTCGTTGCGGCGACGAGCTTTTTGTTTTGTTTTTATTTGATTTTTGATGGAAGTCCTAAGTGCAAGTCCCGCTCAGGTTCGACGCCAGCTGTGGGTTGGGTGGTCCTCAGTTTGCGGCTGCAGTTGGAAGAAGATGCGCGGACGTGGGACGAGGTACGAGTGCGTCTGCTCTCCTCCGTTGCTGGCTGATGTCTGGTGAGAGAGGAGGAAGATCCCGGGATCATAAAGGAAACCCAGGCGGAACGCTGAAGTCATCCATCCGGGTTGGAGGAAGCGAGTGTGTGCGTGGGGCTCGCGGCGGTGCAACAGTGCCTCCAACAGGCGAGGAAAGCAACTGCACGTGTAGTTCTGGTGAGGCTCAGCAAACAAATTTCTGTTCATGATTTGAACCATCCATCCAGTTTCTATACTGCTTGTCCTTCTTTCGCTGGATAATGTTGCCGTTAGACTCTAGGAGAATTACAGTGGGTGCCTTGAGATACAAATTTAATTTGTTCTTTGACCACACGACACTAATACACTTCTCGAATCATCTTTCACCTTGGAAATGAATGGAAATGTCATTAAAGGGATACTTTACTTATTTAGCCATTTTTGGCATTCAAACAATATTTTGCCTAAGATAAATTTGATATTTTCATTTTTTTTTTCATGTACAATTAGTACCTTTAAAAACACATTTTGCAACTTGCTGTCGACTGAAAATGACATCACGAGGGCTCAGGTAACCAATCACAGCTCAGCTTGTGAATGTCACATGACCAAACAGGTGAGCTGTGATTGGTTACCTGAGCCCTTGTGATGTCATTTTCAGTCGACAGCTAGTTACAAAATGTGTTTTTAAAGGTACTAATTGTACGTGAAAAATAATGAAGCTATCAAATTAATTATAGACAAAATATTAACCTTTTATTGCTATAATGGGCTAAATAAGTGAAGTATCCCTTTGAACTTTTCCAGCCTCAAAAAAACAATAACAAAACCATTTAATGAGGAAATAAACCCTTTACACAATTATATACTTTAAAAATGTACAGTAATGACAATTAAATACATTGATAAACATAATAATAATAATGCGTTTTCCATGAAAAATAGGGGTTACAATGTCACTGAAAAAGCCATCAGCTGGGTGATACTGCCATCTAAAGGATTATCCATGCAATGTCTCAGATCATATACGTCAGGGTTTTAATGGGGAAAAATATACAGTGTATTACATACATACATATATATATATATATATATATATATATATATATATATATATATATATATATATATATATATATATATATATATATATATATTAAAGTGAATCCATGTGTAGCACCGATATATATATATTTATTTATTAAAGTGAATCCATGTGTAGCACCGATAAAGCCATAAAGCCTCTCCAGCGTTTTATTTGATATTCTAAAATATATTTTAACAGTGTTCCCTAGCTATAACACGGTTCACTTTCTGCAGCCTCGCTGTTTTGTGGATTTTTGGGTGCAATATTGTATGCTTTTTTTTTTCTCCTTTTTTTTTTATTAAACAGTAGTGTACCTTTTTTTCATGAATTTGAACATTGAGTGTTTAAATGAGAGCGAAATGTGAGAAACTGTAAATGTGTCTATGAGAAAGGTGTGTAAAGTGTGTGATGAGGGGTTTTACAGCCTTAAACATTTATAATAAATGCTAAAAAAAAATAAAATAAAATAAAGCTGACTCCTTTGCAGATGACATTTTTTGCAGGTATATTTCGCAATGTTAACACATTCATTGCCAGACCAGCAAAAAAAAAAAAAAAAAATGCATCATTTGATGTTTTTTTCCGTCAATGGCAGTGAATGAGTTAAAAAAACTAAATCCATTTAAAAAAAAAAAAAAAAAAAGAAATGATTCTCTGTTTTATGTTGACCTTCAGCCGAGAGGCAATAAACAACTTGAAGCTTTGTTTTTGAAGAATATTTACAAAATGTATCTGACATTCTGCTGCTAGTTAGCTTTGAAGTGAGTTGAGTCACTTGAACCTAACAACGTTAGGTTAGGTTAACTATTCTGGTGTTCCGCCTCTCCCCCGGTGCTTCCTCCTCTGCTTCCCCCCTCCCGCCGCTGTGCTCCTTTCGCACGGCTGGAGGTGGGCTGGGCACGTCTTCCCTCTCTGCGCTGCTGCCCGGTGCCGGTTTCCGGGGGTGGGGGGGGGCTCGCGGTGGGCGGGGTTCGCGGGGGGGTTGGCGGTCGTCGGGGGGGTGTTCGGGGGTTTGGGGGCTGGGGGTGGCGGGGTCTGGGTCGTGGCGGGTGGCGGGTTTGGGTGGGGTGCGTGGGGGTCGTGGGGGGATGGGGGCTGGGGACCGGTGGGGCGCTGTGGGGGCCCGCCGGGCCTCGTTCTGCGGCCTTGGGCTCGGGGGGGTGGGCCGGGGCTGGGGCGGGGGTGTTCCGGGCGTCTGGGTCGGCTCGCCGACCGGTGTCCGCTCAGTGCTGCCGCGGTGCTGCCGCGGTGCTGCCTGGGGATTTCGGGGGGGGGGTGGCGGTGCTCGCTTTGCTGGACCGCGGTTGACGGCTTCTTTCTTTGGTGGTGGTCCTTATGCATGCCAGATCCGTCGCGCCAGCATCTACTGAAACTCAACAGAAGTAGCCTCTCCCTCCCACAGCCCGTTGAATCAGTGGGTGCTGGTGTCTGTGGATCTCACTTTGCTTTATCTATCCTTCCCTCCTTCCTCTCTTTAGTTTTTCCTCTGGTCACTTGAGATCTCAATTTATTGGAAGTTTGAGGTTTCTGGGGTTGGCATAAGACTCTGGTTTTGTAACCACGCAGGAGGGGTTTGGTTGGTGCTGGATTTCACTTTGATGGATTGGATGTACTGGCTTCTATGGATCTCACTCTGCCTCATCGATCCTTCCCTCCTTCCTCTCTTTAGTTTTTCCTCTAGTCTCTTGAGATCTCACTAATTTGCTGGAATTTAGAGGCTTCCGGGGTTGGCGTAAGACTTTGATTTTGTAACCATGGGGAAGGCAGGAAGTGTTTGGTCGGTGCTGGATTTCACTCTAATTTATCTTTCTTTTCTCTTTATTTTTTCTGACCTTTTCTCTGGTCTCCTGACCATTTAAACCTCACGACTCTGGCAAGATTCTGAAGTACCTGGTTAAGGCGAAGGGTAATGGGATATTTATAAGGTTTTAGGTGAATTAATGAGTATAAATTTATACGTATTTGCACGCACACGCACGCGCACGCACGCACGCACGCACGCAAACGCACGCACACACACATACACAAAAAAAAAGAAAAAAGAAAAAAAGAGCAATGATGATAAGACGTTGAATCGGTGTAAGACTACCGAATGAACAATTCTGAGCTCTTTAAAAATAAAAATAAAAAAATAAAAAGGTTAGGTTAACTATTAATAATAATAATAATAATAATAAATGAAGCACTGTCACAACCAAGTTTGGTACTCTGTTTTTTTCCATAGTAAAGTTAAGGGAATAGAAAGTTCAATACAAAGAAAATAATGAACTCACAAAGGACATTATTGGACTAAACCAATTTCAGCCGACCTGTCGATAAACATACAACCCTTCCATTCTTGTTTTCATATTTGACAACCAAGTGAGCATCGAACAGCCTCGAGCCCAGCATGTGCTTGGAAAAGCTTCCGGTCTCCCCGCGGGGAAACGACGAGGAGTCAAGGCGAGCTCCTGCCTGCCGGCCGGCTTGAAGATTAACATGCTTCAAGAAATGTCATTCCGACACTACCGATATTATTCTTTAATTCAAAATAGTGAATGCTGTTGGTCTGGTTCTGTGATTTCTGTGTCCGTTTGAGGCAATCTTGAAATGATATCGCGTGAAGATAGTTAGCACTTAATCACCATCTAGTTTGCTAGCTCTGACCACATCATGCTTCTAGCGCTATGCAGAGAGAGATTGGCCAACTCGGTTTCAGAGCTACTACGCTGTGATTGGTCAACTACTGGTCACATGACATATGGACGCCATGTTGTTAGCCTGCTGCTGGGATTTCATAGTGTTTTGCAATGGGTGTTTCCACTTTCATATTCCAATCATGCCTTGTTGCTCAGCATGGCGTCGCTCAACGACCAGGCATTATGGAATTACGATACATCGGTTCACTGGAGACCCACAGAGGAGGAAATCGTGGGACGTGAAAGTCAACTGAGAGGACGGGAAAGCTAATAATACTTTGTCGTGTAAAGTCAAGTTAAAAAAACAAAACAAAACACGATTTGAAGTAGGTGGGACCTTTTATCAAGAGTTATCATTGAAAATAAAAATATGATTGATTTTAATTATAAGCCTGTACAAAGTGAATGAACTTAAAATATTTCTTCATACAAAATGCCAGTGTTGTTCCGATACTTTTTTTTGGCCCCTGATACCGATAACCAGTTTTGCAGTATCGGCCGATGCCGATATCATACTGATACCTAGGTTTTAAGATGCCCTGCCATTGGTTCAGAGCATTCAAGGGCCAATAGAATATCTTGGTTCAGCATGCAGTGAACATGTCACACATCAGTGAATTTCATACACAATCAAGCCTCAAGATATTGCATCTCAAAGTCCTATACAGTGGAACCTCTACTTACGAACATCTCTTCATACGAAACTTTCGAGTTACGAAACGCCTCAACGGGAAAATATTGCCTCTTGTTACGAAAGAAATTTCTAGATAAGAAAGGTAAAAATACATTACCGAACGCAACATACTTTCGTCTATGGCTATTTCCTACCATAGGTACCTATGAGCGTAAATACTAGATGGGTGTTTGTGCATCGTTCTGGCATCCCATTGGCTAAAAGGAACCTCTACCATAGGTATGAGCGTATACTAGATCGGTGTCTATACAGCGTCCTCATCATTCATCCCGCGGCCCATGAGGTGTTCCGATAGTTTTTCGTAAACGTATGAACTAACGGCCAACGAATTTGTGCAAAAAATCAAACAATTGGTGATTGATGAAGGCACAGTAAGTTTTTAATTGCGACGAGACGGGCCTTTTTTTTTTTTTCTTTTTTTTTGGAAAAAGATGCCTCGCCATACCGGAAGTTTCAGAATTTGTTTAAAAGAATCGCCCAGAAAAAGTGTTCACCAGTCGGGCGTTTGCTCACTAAGATGATGTTTGCATTGGACATTAACGAAGGATTGTCTTTTTTAAAAAATAAAATAAAATAAAAAACATCCACGGATCAGTTCTTTACAAAACACCAGGCAAAAAAACACTTCTGAAAGAGAACATGAACCAAAGAGGGCAAAAAACGATAAGGACAGCAGTTAAAAAGGTAAATAACCATCATTTTTATTCTTTACTCTATTCTTTGTTTTTTTTACGTTACGCACAACTCTCATTTATTGTGCAATAATCTAATTGTAACATGTATTTATTACATGTTTTGATGCATTTTTATGCTTTATAAAACATTTATGTCTGAATTTTGGGAGGCTTGGAACGGATTAGGGCATTTACATGGAAAATGCGTCTCTACTTACAAAATTTTCTACTTAAGAACTTTCTTCCAGAACCAATTAATTTCGTAAGTAGAGGTACCACTGTACAAATATTAGCGTATGAAATAATATTGGCATGTTACTTGTATTTACTGATGGCGACACCACTGTTTTAATGCAGTATCGGGGCCTCTCCCGATACCAGTAGGCTGCTATTGGTATCGGAACAACACTACAAATTGTTCATGTTTTCCCTCCAAATAATCTTTAACCACAATCCGATTCCCAAAGCCGCAAAACACGGCATTGCCGCTTATATCCTGTAGCATGACATCATCGGCCGGCGTGCAGGCCACCGAAGGACCCCGGTACAATCTTTCATCCCCATCTCATCTGGTACTGACACAATAACACAGCCCACCTGACTGATGTGTCACACCAATGTTTGGTCAAAAGTTGACATCCCTCAGAGTCACGTTAACAAAAATCACAGCCTCAATGCCCCTCCCCCATTCAAATGGTAACCAACCAGCAGAGTACTTGATTCATGCTAGGGTCACACAAGGTGAAAAGGGGAAATGTTGACCTGCTCGGTACAAAAAAAAATAAAATAAAGAAGCAGAGACTCTCTTTCTACTTTTATAGCCAAGCACCGTTCAGTTCAGTTCTGTCTTTATTGGACTGAGACGGACTCTCGGTGATTTACTCCCCAGTTTCTCCCCTTCCACTTTGGCAAGCAGCACACGTAATGATCCACCTCACTCAATCAGCAGCGCACATCTCTGACAAGGAACACGAATATGTGAGTGTGTGCGTGTGTGTGCTCTCGAATCATTGCCTCCAATTACAAATGAATCACTGACATGCTGAGTCACTACCCTGCTCTCCACCTTCCTTCCAAAATCCTCCGATTGATGCTATTGAGGTGGAAGTACACACACATACATTCACAAACGTTTCTGGTCTAAAAGCCAAGGGGGGAAAAAAAACAAAAAAAAACAGCAATAACTAGCCAAGAGGGAGAGCCAGGATCGATTCTGAGAGTATCTGCCATTATAGAGGCTTATATTGCAAGGGAGGATTGGAAAGAAGAGAAAGCGATGCAGTAGACTCACATTAAGTGCGATATGAAAGATAAACGGCAACACTTTCTCGAAATTGAAAGTGAGAACGGCGCTTGCTAACTCGGATGTTGGACTGGAGAGGCAAACCCTGCTAGGTTAGCTTAGCGCTAGTTTAGGATGACCAGATTTGATGGGACAGTCTCATTTTCTAAACCTTGGGTCCCGAATCCCAGTCAATTTTGCTAACCTCATTGTTTTGTCAAGATATTACGCAGGTTCCGTCATTTTTGCTGTGTGGATGACAATCTCATAATTGTCATATGATAAACCCATTAAAAAGGGAATTTAACAGTTAAAATCCTTCCTCTTTCTTACCTGAAGTAGAACTACTTCCTGCTTTGGCATCTAAGAATCACGGGAAATGTAGTCGTATCCACTGCGGCCACCGCTCGCCGGGCCAGACAACGCAAGCTGTACTTTCAGGCAGTATATTTCTAATGTTACAATGCGTAACCAGCGCAACGTAAAGGGCCCAGTCAGCTTATCTGTCGGGAAAGAGCAAAAAAAAATGTTGGGATTATTGTGAGTACCGTAATTGCACCTGAAAGGCGCACCTGATTATAAGCCGTACCCAGTACATTTCTAAAGGAAAAAAGCATTTTGTTCATACATAAGCCGCACCCGACTATAAGCCGCATGTGCCCACATTGAAACTAGGGACGTCACGATAAGGGCAATATCGTGATATTGTGATATTAAAACTGCCACAATATCGTCGTCGTCATGTTCACAATATTTAAAAGGAACACATCTGTTGAAAAAGTCAGGTTGATTTCCATTTGTGCAGTTCTAGCACCCTCTAGTGGCTATTTTATTAGTGCAATTTAATTTTCATTAGGGATGTTTTGGCGTTCTATGTTCAAAATCTGCTAATTGTCAGATGAAGGGGAACCTAATTTGCTTGTGAAGCAAACAATGTGTGCTTGCATTAGCAAGTACGTGCCTCAATATTGTTATTAGACATTGTAGGTGGTTTATATGCATTGCTGTTATGCACAAAAGTACAATATTAGGCTTTTTTTTTACAATATTGTGATCTCTTTTAAATATCGCCAACGCCCCCACAATATCGTGATAATTATCGGATTGTGACCTTCATATCGTGATAATATCGTATCGTAATATTTGGATATCGTTACATCCCTAATTGAAACATGAGATATTTACAAAGAAAGAAGGTACACAGAAAGAGTTTTGAAAGGTTTAATAATATACGTTCGCTTTTCTTTCCAAACAGTGCCTGTGACGCGGCAGTAACACAGCAGCAATACGGTAGTAACACAGCGCTAACAGGGCTGCTTAAAAAAATAACATACCGGTGAAAGTCACCAAGACTGAGACTTCTTGGTATTTTCCATGATGAGGGTCTGTTCATGCTAAATTTATTCATGCACAGAGCGCCAAGTTACAGTATACTTGCGTCTTCCTCAACACATATATTCCACCTGTCTCACTCTTACCTTTTCTGCTCCAGCGCCCCTGGTGGCTGTTAGAAAAAATACATATATTAGCCGCATCATTGTATAAGCCGCAGGGTTGAAAGCGTGTGAAAAAAGTCGCGGCTTATAGTCCGGCAATTATGGTACATTGGCTTTTTTAGTGCTGTTGAACGGTCAACCAAAATAGCATTTAGCATTAGCGACTGATCCCACCCCTTATTGATAAAGATTGACTAGCAATTAAACATGGTGAAAGGACACATGCAGTCCTGGTACACCCCCATATGTTTAACTCTTTTACTGCCACGTTATCAAAACGTTATCATTCACGTCATCCTTGAAAACGTTCTATTTCATCAGATTTCGTCATCTTTCATTGTAATTTGATACACGGGCAGCCCATTGAAGCGATACAATGCTGCCATCAGGTGGCCATAGTTCGTGAGTGTTTTTGATTCCACAACCCATTGACCAGGCAGCGTTGCACTTAGATGTTGCACTGCCCATTGATGAAAAAAACACACAAAAAAACGTAGTTGACGTCATTTAACGTTTATGGTGACATACATTGTGATTTTATTAATCGTGAATAAACGTTTTTGGCAGTCAAAGAGTTAAAAAAAAAACATGAATAAGAGGCTTGGTCACGTGCTTTGGACAGCATATTGTGTCAATAAAGCGCAAATAGTGCTCATGTAAGTAAATTTAAAAAAAGTGAATTTATCATTATTTTCTTCTTTTTTTTGTGGACTAAGACGTGCTTCGGCCCAAGCAACATTTGTAACCCATTCAAATGTGCTTAAATGTTAAACAAATAGCAAGTGCGGATTTTGGGTGTGAGTCTGAGCTTTAAGCGTTCATTCAAAAAGTCCAAAATAATACACAAGACTTAAAAAAATGCAAATGCACTATATCCATTTCAGTGATTCATTTAAATATTGTGGTTAAAGTTGTGTACAACTCCATGCTATCCCACTGCGACATGTTTCTAATAGTTTGCTACCTTGAAGATTCCCTTTTACAAAGTTGCCTCATTCATCCAATGGCACACAATGATCAATGGTCTTGGTGACACTTGTGATAATACTGCAGCATCAGGACGAAAGAAGCCGTTATGGAACCATAAATCTTCTAGGGAAACTACCACTTGAGTCATAACCCTTCATAAAGCAAAAAAAAAAAAAAAAAAAGACACTCACTAGCAGACAATGAATCTTTCTTAGGCGGAATAATGCTGGACCTGCTGCAAAAAGCACCCAAAAAAATTCCAGCTATTGACGCCCCAACTTCCACAATGTTGATAATTGCTTATAAATGCCACAAAGTGGTGGATTAATGCCGCTTTTGTCTATATGAAAGCTCCTCAACTCACATAATGTAGTTCAATGACACAAAAATGGTGGCAAAGCACTACCGGTATTTTAAATTCCTCAACTCACTTCAACATGGATCCTTGGCACCAAGATGCCATAAGGTGGCGGCAAAGCACTACTTTTCATTTTAAAATGTAGCTCAACTCACTTCAACATAGTTCCATATAGCAGCAAAATGCTACAAGATGGCGGTAAAGCATATAACCTTTGTACAAATGAAGCTCCTCAACCCACTTAAACAAAATTCCTTAGCATCAAGATGGTATAATGTGGCACCAAAGCACTGCTTTTGTCCTAAACACATTTCAACATAGTTCCCCGGCAACAAGATGTCACCAAATGGTTGCCAATCACAAATTTTGAAGCTCTTCCAACTCACTTCATGTTTTTTCTTGTCCTTGACACCAAGATGCCAAAAGGTGTCAATGCACTAGTTTTGTCTAAACGAAGCTCCTAAAATCACTTCAATATACCTCCTTGGCACCAAAACGACACCACAGCAAAATTTTTTATTCCTTTTAACCCAGACCCATTTTTCGTTGAAGGAAAATTATTTGGAATATATTAACATACCAAGTGGACCACATAAAACACATTTCTGATGTTTTTTTCAGAATAACACTTTTTCATACCAAAGATCTGTGTCGTTACATATATATCATATTGGGCGTTAGTGGTAAACATATTTTTTATTTGACATTAAGTAAACATAACAGTTTTTAGTCCTTGTTACATGAAAAGTGCCTTTTACTTGCATTTCAACAACATATATTGTAGCTGTGACTTTAATAAAGTTTTACATAAAATTATTCAGTTTTGCTTTGTCACAAAATTGCCAACTGTATCAAAAATAAATAATACTGCATATTTGGAGGCGTTCGTAGCAAGCTACCATGGGTACAAAGAACTGAACAACAGACCCGAAAAACAAAAGTTGTGCAAAACAAAAAACAAAAAGTGTTTTAGCCTACACAAGATGGTCAGACTTGAAACAGTTTCGTTCCTCAGTGAAGCAAAGACGCACATCACATTTCTCACAGAGTGGTTGTTGCATTGACTTTGCAGTGCTTGCAGCGGGCAAGTTTGTCACACTTCACAGGCCAATGTGCAACTTGATCAGAGCGAACATCATCTGGAACTCCAAGCCGAACCCTTTTTGGCGGTCGTGATTGTGGTGGTGAAGATGTAGGATTGAGTGATGGTCGGCCTTTTCGTGCCTCCAAAAGAATGAGGCTAGTGGCAACCTCTGCCTGGAAGCTCTTTTGTCGCAGTACATTTTTGACATCAAGCAGTTTACAGTCATGGCGGTAGATCAACCAAGCGTTGACCAGACCTAACATGATGGTGTGCCAGAACAAGCAGGGGTACCACCTCCGTGACCTCATGTGGTACTTGCACCTTGCAATGCATGAATCAAGGAGATCTACTCCTCCCATGAATGTGTTGTACTCTTTCACTATGTTTGGTCTTCTGACCTCCAAAAACGTCTTGTCTGCTTTGCTCCAGCGTCGAGCATTATCTTGAGGCTCAACTGCACGGTAGGATGAGATCAGGGTAACAGATTTGTTGTCATAACACTTGGCAATTACCAGCCTTTCTTCTTTTTCCACCCTGGCATCAACAGATCCTCTGATTCTCTTGGCATGACTTTTATCATCTTCAAGCTGACACCTAGTCAAGCGATTGCCATGCAGAGTTCCCAAAAACTAGATCCTTCTGCTGAAGGAGTTTGAGTACCAGTGGTGCTGAAGAAAAAAGATTGTCAGCAAACACTTTGTAGTTTTGGTCTGATGGGAGAGTTTCACGCAGCTTGACCACAAGATCACCTCCCATGCCAAGTAAAGATGTTTTCCCAGTGCAGAACACACAATAATTAGATATTTTCTTTTATAGGATAAGCATAGGATAATAAAACTGTTAGCATTATATTAGCATACCAAAAAAATGCTTCACTTTCACATTATTTTAGGTTTCTATTTGTTCAATACACTTTTAATTGACAAGCAGAACATACTTCAACTGAATAATACCAGATTCCACTAAATAGTTTGGGCAGATTATTACCAATTTTGTTATTGTGACAAACATGTCACATCAATTTTTCATTCGTATTTTACGGCCTTTAGCCCAATGTGACATGTATGACACAGCGATATTTCAATACCTGGTTTGATATTAGTTTCTTCAATAAATATGGTGAGACCAGGTTGAGTGTACTATAGGACATGTTAAAGTTTTGGAACTGTCAAATGAGTTTGAAATGACCTGTAGCATCAAATAACAGGTCTTTGATGTTGTCTGCTTCTATGAAGTTTTAATACACCAGCAATACCACCATATTGGAGTAGTCAGTTCCTGACAGAGTCACATGACTATCACATGGTCTTCATTCCAGGATGTTGAGTATGCGTCACTTCGGGTTTGAATGGGATAAAGTCAGACATAGCGTTTTATAACAAAGAGACTGGGGGGTTCAAAGTGTTTGTTACACTGGCATCACCGTGGGTTCTTATGGGTTAAATGAGTGAACAAGTGAAATTCTGTGAATGTGATTCTACTTGACTTGACTTGACAGAAAGTGCACTTAAATAGCATCGACACCATATAAAAGTTCATGTTTGAATTCAGAAAGACACTTTAATGACATGACGTTCGTATGTCCAGAAGGAGGCCAATCAATGGCGTCTCGGTTTGTTGACATGCGTCATGCGTTGAAAGTAGGTCACCTCATCCCACGTCTCAGCGCACGCCGGAAGCACATGGCTGACACTGGCAATTGGCATCAGACTGCCAGGCAGGCCTTGCCGGCTCTCTCTCTCGATACATGCAGCACCTCTGTCAAAGCGTCTGCTGATGCTGTCAAACATCCGCCTCTGCGCTGTCTCACACATAAACATGCGCATGCGCACACACACACAAGCACATCAACTGATGGTGAGTTTAGTCCAGTTGACAAGCCATGACGCATGTCCCCCCCCCACACTCGGTATGTTTCTTACTTTTAGTAAGGATTTATCATGTTTATGTTCTAATAGACGGCAAATTGAGAATCTTGCTTTCCAAAGGCGGCCGTCAGTCACCGGCCCTTAAAATCACCATCGCTCACATCTTAAATGAAATGCTTGTTTATGGCCTGGCGTCCAGACTATTTTTTTTTATTACGTGGCACAACACAAGTGCGAAATCCTGAACTTCTTCCAACTGATATTAATCTCTCCCAGCAAGATAAACGGCCCTAACGAGCGCACTTATTAATTGCCACCGCCCGCACCGCCTCCATCAATACAAATTTGGGGTGTACAGCCGTGAAGCTTCTGCCCATTAGAGAATAATCACGTCGTCCAAACTGTTTGTCAGCCATCAGACGGAATTAAAGAGCATCTCGGAGTGTACATAAATTCAATGCGATTTGGCTGGAAAGCTTCCATTGGCTTCTGCTGGCAGGCTTGTTGAACGCTCATTATGAAGAAAGGCTGCCACCTCGTGGTAGGAAAGGTGAAGTGAAGGCGCCATTGAAGGATCAGGCTCAATTTAGTTTTGAATGACAGTACTGTAGTGTATACTAAACTGGAATGATTATGTGGTTCGTTTATTCTACACCTCACAGTGCTTTTTTTTTTTTTTTTTTTAACTTTGCTTTATCGAATGACATGACAACGAATGAAATAGTTAATATAAATAAATACCGGTAAATGGATAAATAAATTAAATAAATAAATACAGTTTATTTATTTATGATTAGTCTGAGAGGTTGTGGATTATGTGTGAGGGTTATGTGTTTGGTTAACTGAGTTTTGGGGCTTGTGAGATTTTTTGTAGCGTGAGTTTCTTTTTTTTTTTATGTGTCAGATGTTTTTGTTCAGTGTACGTTTTTTTTGTGTGAAGTGGAACAGCTTTTTGTTTGGGAGAGGTTTTTAAGTGTTTGAGAAATTTGAGTGGTGTGTGAGTGAGAGAGAGAGAGAGAGAGAGAGCGAGAGAGAGAGAGAGAGAGAGAGGGCAAGAGAGAGAGGGCAAGAGAGAAGGAGAGAGGTTTTACTTTGGGTAAGTTTAAGTTTTTTTGTTGAACATGAGTTTTTTTGTGGGTTGTGAGCCTTTTTTGTATGTGAGAGTTGTTTTGCTGTGTGAGAGGTTTTTGTTGTGAGTTTTTTTTGTTTGTGAGAGATCTTAGGTGCTACTGCGTTTTTTTTTTTCTCATGAGGTTTTTTTTGTAGAGCGTGTTTCTTTTAATGTGAGTTTTGTGTTAAATGTGAGAGGAGTTTTGGTGTGTGTAGTGTGAGTTTTTTGTTAGAGGTACATTGGTGGGTGTGAGGCTTTATGTTGCGTGTGACAGGTAATTTTTATGAGAGTTTCTTTTTTATGTATTAGAGATTTTGTTTGTGTTTTTGTGTGAGGCGTGTTTTGGTGCGTGTGAGATTATTTTTTTTTTTGTGATGTGATGTTGAGCTCGAAAGTTTTTTTTAAAGGTAAGTGTGACAGTACAGGGAGAACCAAACACCAGGATTTCATGAAAGTGGGACAGATGTGTCAACCACTGATGCGCTGCTCCATGCAATTCTTAAAACAAATGAAACCTCATAGGAATTGTTCTCAAAAAGGCATCCATGAGAACATTGCTCATCTCCACGCATGTCCAAATCACACAAGGCCGCTTCTGCGAGTTCTTCCTAAGTGCTCCGGTAATCGTGTGCTTCCTCGGGGCCCCAGCTGCTCTTCTACTGCATGAAGAATTTGTTTGACCAATGAGGAGGATTCATTAAGGTCCTGTTCTGCCACCTGCTCCTCCGGGATCCCCGCCCAGAATCTTACTCTAAATAGCACATGACACACTGTAGATGTGCAGCTAAATTACACACCGAGACGTACTATTACGGACAACAGACGTTGAAATAATACGCTGACTCACGAGTCTTTTCTGCCAGCAGGTGCCATTTGAACTGAAAATAAAATAATTCATGCGATGACCTCATGCAGTGTACAAAGGCCAACGTCATTCGGCTAAGAAGCACATTGAGGTCTTGGTATCTTTGGTAACTTGAAGTGAAGGTTGTGATGGACGCCACAATCCTCAATACAAGTCGTTTTCTTTCACTAAGACTAGGCTGAAAGGTTGATTTTGCAAACTTAAACATTTATTTACATATTATATGTGACCTCACTAGTCCAAACATGACGTTCTGATTAATATTACATTTGTGGAATAAAAGTTATTGAAGCAAAATCCAGTCATTTTTATCAGTATCAGAAGGCGGCCATTTTGCCACTTCCTGTCGGGTGAAACTGACATCACAGTTGCTCAGGGTTCAGGCAACGACCAATCACAGCTCAGCTTCAGAAAACAGGTGAGCTGCGATTGGTTGTTGCCCGAGCGCTGAGCAACTGTGATGTCATCTTCAGTCGACAGAAAGTGTCAAAATGGCCGCCCCCTGAGATGGATAAAAATGGCCGGATTTTGCTTCAGAACTCGTTTCCACAAACGTAACATTAATCAGAATGTCATGTTTAGATGAGTGAAGTGACATGTATAACATTTTTGTCAAGAAATGTTTAAAGTTGCCTTCCACTTTGAGTCTTTCCCAGCTGTTCTTGAGACGGTTACTTTTCAACTTTTGCCATACCTTATATTGTTTATAATTGTTACGTTGGTCAATAATAGTGGTCCGAACTCTGACCAGACGTTGCAGCCATTATTGGACGTCCTTTTAGCTATTGTCATTCATCCATATCACTTGCTTCTCAGGGCAGTGAATCGATCAATCATGTTCGGTCCTGCTGATTTAGAGTAATGCTCATTGCCGTTTTCAACCCACATAACCGAGCAAACGAAACGTGATGATTACGCCGCGGTGATCTGGCTGAGCCTCCGGTGCCGATGCAGCAGCTGCAGCAGCGTGTCGGAGATCTCGCGGTAGCGCAGCCCGTACAGGTAAGGAGCCACGGCCCTGGGGAGCAGCATGAACACGCACATGTTGACCGTGCTGACCCACACTCGGGCATCCTGGCTGACGTCGTCGCTCTGGAACAGGAGCAGCTCCAGGGTGAAGACGAAGCCGGGGGCGAAGTAGAGGAGCAGCAGCAGGCCGTGGGCCAACACCGTCACCCGAGCTCTGGAGAAGCGACTCCGCCAGATGCCTTGGGTCCGGGTTTCCATGTACAGGCGAATGTAGCAGTAGAAGACGAGCGCGGCGCAGACGAGAGCGCCCACGAAGAAGTAGACGTTAATCCCCGCCGTGTTTGTGGCCTGAATGAAACCCAGCGAGATGAGGACCAGGCACACGGCCGCCGTCCCGCGCGGGTTCTCCCTCTCCGTCTCCGTCAGGATGACCAGCGTGAACGGGTAGCTCGCCGCCAGCAGCCACGCCCCCAGCAGGATCCGGCGGGTCCGAGCGGGCGGGAGGAGGTGGTGGTAGCGCAGCGGCCAGCGCACGGCGGCGTAGGTGTCCGCCACCGTCAGGGTGACGGTGAGGACGGCGCAGCAGTAGGCCGTGACCGTGACGGCCGTCAGCAGCTCGCACGCCAGCCACGGGACCTGCGCCCGGACCGCGTTGAGGACGGCGGTGGCCAGGTTGAGGGTGAGGAACAACATGTCCGCCGCCAGGGTGTTGGCCACCAGGAGGTAGCGCGTCTCTCGGCGCAAGGCGCGAGACGCCAAGATGCACGCCAACAGGACGGGGTTCACCAGCATGGTGGCCAGCGTCACGACGCCGCTGGGGATGAAGAAGAACTCCAGGTGCCAACGGCGAAGGCTCGCCAGCCACTCCTGCGTCAGGTTGGTGATCAGGATGGGCTCGGCGGCGGCCATTTTGTCGTGGTTTTCTTGAGGCTGTCAAGTTTTTCTTCCAGCGGCTTCCTATTGGTAGAGGGCAGCAGCGTTAACTCATTCAGTGCCATTGACGGTTTTAGACGTCAAAGATCCATTTTTACGCGGTTGGTAGGGGATTGTCGTTTTATTTCCGTTTATGATCTACACATGGTGACAAAAGGCCAACAAATATGCCTCAGATGCGGTTCTATAAAAAGTCTACACAACCCTGTTCAAATGTCATATTTTTTCTGATACAAAAATAACATAAAAAAAAAAAGAAAAACAAAATTCATCTGACCCGTAACCTCTGCAACTCAAAACTGTTTTTGAGTGTGTAAGTAAAATATCTGAATGTGGTTGCACAAGTGTGCACACCCTCATGGCAGTGATGTGGCTGTGCTCAAAATTAACCAATGACATTCAAACGTGATGCAAATGGGAGTCAGTACACACCTGCCACCATTTAAAGTGTCTGATTAATAAATAAATTTCAGCTGTTCTAGTACTCTTTTCCTTTTTTTGTTGTTTTCTAGGCAAAACCCGTCAACAAAAATTTTCACATTTTGAAAGATTTATATGTTCATCATGTATCATCTTAACTCTGTTTTCTGATAACATCTTCCCGTATCAAAGTTTTTTTTTTTATTGGTATTACATGTCACAAGGACAGAGCAACAAAATTCAGCACGGGAGAATTAAAAAAGCAATTCCCAAATTTTCTTTGATTTTATTGAATTTTCAAATTGTTTGTCTTGGTCTTGTTTTGTAATAAAAAAAAAAATGTCATTTGAGCAGGGCTATGTAGACTTTTTATATATCTACTGTATATGTACAATTGTGCTTTGTAAGTGTAAATAACCTCAGGTTATGTAAATTTATGAGCGTAACTCTATGGTGAGAAAAATGCTTAACTCATTTGCTCCCAAAAATGTATAAATACGTTAAATGTAAGTGTCCCAAAGACATATTTAAACGTTTTTTTTGGTTGTTTTTGTTTTTAAATGCTAGATGGCTTTGATGTGGCCTCTGAACACCAAAGAACGGTTGAAGTAATAGTAGTTATTACATAAACACCCAGCGGGTGGCAGCAGAGCATGAGAGATCAAGCTTGAGAAAAAGCTCATTTACTCACATTTCTAAAAAGATTTGTGAACAATGATGTAACTTAGCTGTACTCTAATGTTAATTGCTGCAAAACGGAAACAGATAGAAATATACTTTTTTTCCTGATGAAAGAAGAGACATTTAACATTTCCTCTGGTAGGTTCCATGTTTTTATAGCAATAGAACAGAATATTGTGTGGGCCTTGCAAAATCAGTCAAAATCCAGTAAAACAGCTGGGAGTGAAGGGGATTGCTTCTGTGAAAACGGATGGGAGTGAATGAGTTAATGTCCATAAAAACCAAAATATTGCTTCTGATTACGCAATGCCTAATACATTATGAGACTGATGGGGGTTAAAAAGCACATCTAATGTAATAATATCTATATAAAACACACATTCAATCTGAAAATACTTTATCTAAACGAAACACTTCAAACAATATTCCGAAAAATCAAATGTTTTCGATTGCGATTTCAACATCCTTATCTCGAAACTATTGAGCGAGCAAAGTCGCGTTTTCTTACCTGAGGTCCATGTGACGGCGGCGTGCGCGGCGCATCCATTCCAGCTGAAAGCTTGTGTAAATCACAGGGTGTTTTTCTGCCGCCTGCGCTTATCTGATGTGCTCCGTGTTGACTCGCACAGGTGATTTATAGAGACGCGTTAACTTTACGGCCACTTAGCCGTCACATAGTAACAGGGCGGAGCTTTTCCAACGTTAGTTACAACATACGTTTGACTTTTCCGACATCATTGCGTATTTGTGGAGGGTATTTGCTGGAAATGGAACTCTTTGTATGCATTAGAGTTGAAAACAGTCACTTCAGGCCTCTTGATATTTCTCAAGTTAAAGGCTGTTAAAGTAAATTTTCCACATTAGTTTGTTGCAATTGTGTAATGTACAAAATTATATGGGAACAAAGAGGATGGCAAACCTTTACCACATCTACAGACTGGTTTCAACGGACAATTACCGGTAGTTGAAAACCTATTGCTTTTTTTATTTTACAAATATGCTACACTCACTGAAAGGAGATACTTAGATTTCATTGTGCATCTATTTGTAATTTGTAAAATGAAAATAAAGGCTTTCTATCTAATCAAATACATTATTTTTTCTTATTTGTCAAGAATTGGGGTTGATGCAAATTAGGATTGTTCGGCCTTAGTGGGGGTACTCAAACTCACACTTGGGGAAGGGGAAAAAAACGGAATTACAAAATGAATTGTACATTTAAGAGAGGAAAGTGTCCTAATATTGTAAGAATGTCAGAGTTTTTATGTGTCGAAAATAACTTTTTTGTAAATTCAAAAATTTGTAAGTTGCAAAAAAAAAAAATCACGAAAAAAATTAAACATGAAAACATTCTTTTAACAATTCCGCTTTATAATTGTATGATATTTTTCCCCACACACATCGAGTTATGAAAATGAAACCCTTTCATAATAATATTCTTAAATTTTGTCTTGCAAAAGTACAACTATATTCTTTTATAATCATGGCAATTTTCCGAGAAATACTGCATTGCAAGTTTGGGCTCATAATTTTGACTCTATCACTTGTATTTTTTTCAACCCCGGTAAGTTACATTTTCTTTCAAAATTAATTTGAATTTCAAGTTGTAATATTAGCAACAACAAAAAAACGCCCGTTATATAGTTGTACAATGTTCTGAGAAATATTCTCAATTTTTTTCCCCTTGTAAATTCAACAAAAATCTGCAAAAAAAAAAAAAAAAAAAAAAAAAAAAAAAAAAAAAAAAAAGTTACATTACAACTTCATGCTTCCCTGAATTTATCCTTGTATTTCCCCCCCTCAAGTGAGTTAAGTCATAATAAGAATATTACATTTTAATTCTTGTAAATTCACTCATTTTACAGTAAGTTTACAAGACAAAAAAACAGCCCCAAGAAATGTTGACTCATATCCACATTATCAGTGTGATTTAAAAAAAAAAAAAAAAAAAAAAAAAAAAAAAAGATTATTCTTCATAGTGCTCACATTCATGTTATTACTTTCTTTTTCTCTTCCTGTAGCTTTCCTTGCCTTCCATCTCGTCTTCCTCCTCCTCATCGTCATCGTCATCATCATCGTCACTGTCCTCACTCGCCGCTTGGCTGTTGCCGTAGTGACACGCCTCTTCCTTCCACTCTCTGGCCAGCAGTCTCCGAAAGACGTCATACTCCTCGGCCGACGCGTTGGCCGCCTGCGCCAGGAAAGCGTCCAGGCCCACGTGGAGGACGCCGTCCAGTTTGGGGTTGACGACGAGCGTCTGGCCTTTCTTGTCGGGGGTTTGGTACAAGCCCCGGCGCTCCAAGAAGCAGTGTCGCGTGCGCAGCTCCTCCAGCGGGGAACGAAACAACCTGTGCTTCACCATCTCGCCGTGTTTGATGCCCATTCGGAAGTAGACGTACTGTGGCAAAACAGAAAATGGAGTTTACAACTATCAAGTTTAGAGTCCTAGTGTACGTATAGTTTATTTATTGAACATATAAACAAGTAGCAGAAAAATAAAAGATTTGAAAGAACAAAAATCTTATACAGCCATCATTACTCACAGTTTACATGTTTAACTGATTTGCTCCCAATAACATGTAAATACGTTTTTTTTATGTTTTGAGTGTCCCAAAGACGTATTTATATGTTTTTTTTGTTTTGTTCTTTAATACTGGAGCATACAGAAGGCTTTGATGCAGCCTCTCAACAGCAAAGAACGTTTGCAGAAATGGTAGTTACTACAAAAACGGCCAGCAGGTGGCAGCAGAGCAAAGGAGATCAACCAGGGCCATGTAGAAAAAAACAACTTTTACCTAGAATTTTAAAAAGATTTGTGAAAACTGATGAAATTTAGCTCTCTTCTAATGCTAGTTGCTGCAAAACGGAAACAGATAGAAACATACTTTGTTTTTCCTGATGAAAGAAGAGACTTTAATCTTTCCTTTGGTAAGTCCCATGCTTTTATAGCAATTGAACAGAATATTTTGTGGACCTTGCAAAATCAGTCAAAATTCAGTAAAACAGCCGGGAACGAACGGGATTGCGAAATGTGAAAATGGCTGGGAGTGAATGAGTTAAAAGGGAGGAGGAATATAGAATATTCTAAGTTTTTTTTTTTTCGCCCCCAATTATGCCTTGATCCCATTATGAACAATGTAGACAATTTCTCATAACTTTAAAGCCAACTTTACAGATAAAGTGGGTGCCTAAAATGTCCACATTTCAGCCTATAAGAATCCCACTTCAAAACTTAAATGTAAACAAATATATAATTTAAAATTTCTTGCGGCTGAATGAATTCACCTTCATTGAAGATATTTTACAAAGACTTAATTTATTACTGTTTTAGTTGAAGTGATTTTGTTGGGCAATGTGAATTTGCACAATCCGATTTTATGTTTTTGGTCCATTTGATGGTCAAAAAAGATATGAAGCAGAAGTTACCCAGCAGAGTTTTCACTGATTAGTTAGTCAAGAAATTGGAGGACAACTTTTTACTTTAAGAGGAGTCATAGTCAAAAGTAATGGCAGCCTTACTTGAAAACAATTTTGATCAGCTTGGTGTTTAATAACAACCCATATTTCCATATTTGTTTTTTTTTTTGCTTTTTGAGACAAGAGCATTATTTTAGTATTTAAACTTTTTGTGACATTTTTGGGGTATTATGTCACGACCTTTTTCTCAAATAAAATGGGGTTCTTAGCAAAATGACTTGACCCCGCTAACTCCACTGTAGTTATACTGACCTGAAATTTGTACTCCAGCTGAGCCAGGTCTTCATGCACAATGGCCGGACTATCTCTGAGGATGTCGGCGACCTGCTGCGTAGTAAATCGACTCTTCTCCCTGAGGAACACGGCCACACGTTTGACCGTCTTCATGGGCACGGTCAGGATGGCAGGGTAGTGCACCACCATCCGCTGCAGACTGCCTGGATGGAGTCACACTGGTTTAATACCATTGTACGCAAGAGCAAAAATAAAATAAAACATGCTTGGAAATGAGCTCACCTTCGACTAAACCAAGTTTGCGCAGATTGCTTATCCTCTGCTGGAGAAGTGATTCCTTGATGACGTAAAGGTCAGGACATTTCGTCAGTAACTTCAGCACGCTGGAGGGGTTGAGGCCCAACATGAACAGAAGCGTGAGTGTTGGCAAACAATGTGTGGCAGCACTTCCACCTTTGGCTTTGCACACCGAATCATAGAGTTCCTCAGCCTGTGAGGGGGTGAACCCCATGTCAAGCAGACTGGGAACAGACAATTCTGGATCGGCGTGTCTCTGCGCGGATCCTGGGTCATTGTTGGTACTTGGCAGGTTACTGCTCGGAGAGCAAAAGAATCTAAACTGCGTGCACGGACGCTGTAGGCAGCTACTCAACTGAAGTGAAGTGAATCCGGATGAGGTGGCATTTCTTACAAGCCACAGGACCTGTAGGAAGTGAACAAAGTTGTTAATACTGCCAATTTTGTTACCTACTAGGATGGTATGTAGCGGTTCGGGGGATGTCAAGCAGAAGTATCTTCAAACAATGTGAATTTATTAACTATATATCGGTTTTCAAACGAAACCTATTCCAAATTAATAGTATGAAAAACAAAATCGTTAAACTTCTAGTGTTTTGGTTGTATTTACTCACCTGACGTGCAGCAAAACGAGCGTTCATGATTTGTCCGTCTCCAATATAATTCCGTGCATCAACGGTAGCGGTAGTAAAGTTCCGCTTTACAGAACTCCACGTCGGTTCAACTTTTCTTTTTTCTTTTTTCTTTTTTTTTAAATAGTATCTTAACAGCGTACATGTTATAATCGCGGTATATTCAGATGAACTTTTCTTTCCACAAAAAATACATTTACTAATTTATTTTTACCTCACCGTTGAAATATGGTTCCCATTTGTGAAAATGGTTAACATGCATGTTTCAAATTACTGTGCACAGTGTCTTAAAATAGATTTATGGAATGAATAAGTATATTTCTCATATTGTCCGAGTTATACTTATTTACATCACCCATCTCGTTTAGGTTTTAACATATTTATATTAATAACAAACACACAAAATAAATAGTATTAGACAACCTTTTGGGTAAAGTAATTATGATTACGATGTAAGTAAAATTGAACTGATAAAGGCCCAGAAATGTATTTACATCTCCCGCCTGCTCCCCATCCTCCATTAACTGGGGAGTGGCTTGACCCCCCCACACACACACACACACAAAACAACAACAACAACAAAAACAAACAAAACGTACAGCATAGCCTATGCTGTATGTGGTGTGGCAAGTTGGTTAGAGAACACAAATAAAAGGAAACTGGAGCTTTTTTTTTTTCCCCCCCACAAGGTTTTTAATGTGAATAAAGTCAAACGGACTTGTGTCAAAAAACACTTGAGGTAAAATAGTGTTCCATGCTATTTGCACAAATTGTAACAAGTGTATTTAATTGTTTACAGAGGAAATCAAACATTTAAAATCAATTTAAAATATATATTCATGTGTAAAAATAAATAGATATAAATATAGTTTATATTTTATTTAGTGTAAAATCAAATGGATACTAAATAAAAACGTTTTCTTCACTTGGAGGTCTCATCTTCTTGAAGCTTCAATTATTCAAGTGAACTGTGTGATGTATGAGCTACTGCTAAAATTAAAATACCTTCTTAAAAAAAAAAAAGAAAAAAAAGGTGAACACAAAACGTATTTTACCTTCATTGCAGTAACTGCTCAGGACAAAACAAACATCGGACGGACGTCTGGGCTTTTATTCAGTCTCTAGTTTTCATTGAGGTACTTCTGGAGCTCCGATTCCAGGGCCACCATGGACAAGCGGTCTTCCTCATCCTCCTCATCTGGAAGAGTGTCATCCCCTTGATCTGGGAACAACTCTTGTCCTGCATATCTTCGGGGACTGGAGTCGTGGCGCTGCGGGGAGCCTATGAAAAAAAAGAGAAATGCTGAGAATCAAGTGCATTCATGTTATTCCTAATAGCGGAAATCTAACAAATTTGGGTGTTTTAAAAAAAAAAAAATATATAAAAAAAAACACACACACACACACACAAAAAAAATATTTTAAGGAAGCCTTCATGCTGGAGTACTCACAGTTGCTTTGAGTTGCTGGGAACACCTCCGTCCAGGTGTACTCTGCCAGCGAAATGGGCTGGCTGACCCAGGACTGCAGAAGCAGCTGGTCCAGGGTCATCCTTCGGGTGGGCTCAGGGTGCAGCAGCCCACACAACACGCGGTTCAGTTCTGATATGCACAACAGACTTGTTAACAATCTGAGAAGAAAGAAAAGCCGTTCAACAAACAAAAGTGCTCGTGCGCATGTTACTTTGCCCATGTGTGATAGTGTACTACTCACTAAATGTGAATAAGTACTGAATACAGTTGTATAAGAAACATGTGTTCATGAATGTGTACATGCTAGGTGCAAGGCATTTATTTTATGATCCTCTCCGTTTAAAGTGCTTTGCTACAATCTCTTGGCCACAATACCTAATTATAAACTCTTTAGGGTGGCGTTATTTTATTTATATTTTGTCAAATGATTTCGCTATTGGCGGCAAGCCTCAGTCCCGAATCCCTTCAAATAATAACCCCGTCAAATAGTGGCGTTTCACTCTAAATGCAATTAAAAAAAATTCTAGTAAACAAAGACGGGGACGTGGCAAAGGGAGGAAAGCCAAGCAAAAAAAACAGCGAACTTGCTTAAATTCAGCAAAAGCAAAAAGGAGGGGGTGGGGGGTAGATTTAATATAATTGTATTTAATTTAAATTTTTAATTAACAGTGTTTTCAGCATCTGAGAAATTCACTGATTTCCCTTTTTTTTGGCCAATATTTTTTTTTCTATTGGAAAATAAAAAAAAGAGAATGTTTATGTACGACGGCGTATTATATATATTTTTTTTTAGAGGGCAGGGGCAATATGACGAGAAAAAAAGTGGCAAATTTGCCACTTTTTAATATGGAGAGAGAGAGAGAGAGAGAGAGAGAGAGAGAGAGAGAAAAGAGGCAAACTTGGAACTTTTTTTTTTTTTTTTTTTTTTTTTTTTTTTTCTCGTCGCATGGCTGTGTCAAGTGTGGTGCCGGCCGGCAGAAAGGAAACTCGTATGTCACGCTACACAAGTCAGTTTGCAAAATGTCTATGGAGGAAGAACTTGTTCAAATGTACTTTTCGGTCAGGTTTTCAAACAAGGAGATACTAATTGCTTTAGCAGAGATTAACAATATCATAGTTGAGTTTATAAAGTGGCAAATTTGCCACTTTTTTTCTCATCATATTAAAGTGCTATTACCATTATTATTACTATTATTATAAAGTGGCACATTTGCCACTCTTTTTTTCATCATATTTCTACGTGGCTCTAATAAGCTGTACATCAATTAGACACAGATATATAATAATAATCCACAATATAGCAAGGTACAACACAAGATAAACCCCGTATAGCAGATTATTTAAATATATTCGTACTTGACAGCGGTCTGATCAGGAACTAGATATTTGAAGAATAAAAAATTGCCATTAATGTCATGTAAAGTTAATTTAAAAAAAATACTATATTGGTGGCATTTACATTATTTACACAGGCATGGTCACACTCTGAAGTCAAAGGGTATCAATATCGGTACAGTACCTGAGGACAGGGGAAAAAGAGGTTTGAGTTTGGCCTCCAGGATTTCGGCCACGCCAATGAAGGGGTTCTCACTGAACAGCAGCGTGTAGAGCAAAACCCCCAGAGACCACATCTCCAACTCGGGACCCTCGTAGCTACACAAGGGAAAGAGCATCAGAAGCACACGTTAACCACGGCGCCAGATAGATTTCATAGGAAAGCAAACAGCAAATGTGTACTCATCACTTCATTCGAGGCTAGCAAACGTTTTAAATAACTTTATGATTGTTGTAAGTGTGCAATTTAAAAGGCATGTCGTCAACGTTAATGGCCCATAAAGGTCGTAAAGGAGTAGAAATGGTGCTTTCACAGTGCTTTGAGACAGCCGTGACAACTCCGTAAATGTCAACTTTGGCCGATATGGTGGTTATAAAAACAAAATTATGAAAAGCACGAAAAGATTGTAAAGATTGTATGTATATGTACGGGTTTCCTTGAAGCACTTCAGGCGAGCAGTACTCCAGCGTGCCGCAAAAAGTGTAAAAGAGCTTCCCCGGCGTCATCATTGCCGCTGAGCCAAAGTCGATGAGGCGAATGTGGAAACACTTGTCAATGACGATGTTCTCGTCTTTGATGTCCCGGTGCAGGATGTTCTTCGTCCTCAAGTAGAAGACCGCCGCGACCAGCTGCCGAGAAAAAGACGAAATGCGCCGTTCGATGAGGACGTTTAGGAAGCGGCGCCGCTGATACGCCGCCGCGTACGACGGACCTGTCGGAAGATGTAGCTGGCCAGGGGCTCGTCCAGTCTCGGCTGCATGTCGATGAATTCGAAGAGGTCCAAACCGTCGCCGTGTTTCTCCATCACCATCTGGAAGTAGCTGCCGTTCTCAAACACCTCCAGCACCTGGCGGCAAAGATGCGCAAAAACACACATCAATATGGCAGCCATCGAGTTAAGAGCTCGCTTTAGTTTCTCATCAATTTGAATTTGTCTTTTTTGGTCGTTTATTGTTCATTGTGTCATGTAAACACATTGTGAACTGTTTGTAGCATTTTTTAATCATAAAATTTTGTGACGACGCCTAAAGAACAGAGAAATTAACAGTAAAGATGTACTGAATCAAGGTTATTAAACAAACTAAAATTGGAGAAACATTTCCATTAATGATATAAAATAAAACAAGTGCTTAATTTTGTTTTTTTACTAAAATATACGCAAACTGTTAGGGATTAGGTGACCACCGACACAAGGTATCGATTGCCCTCTTGTGGTCATTTTATGACCAGGAACTAAAAATACACAAACAGAAAATTGCCATTATATTTATGCATTTTAAATTATGGGGGGAAAAAATGCAATCCTGGGATATATAGATCTTTCTTTAAAATGTTTCGGCATGGTTTTTTTCCAGGGGGAAAAATTTATTTGTCAAAAGTACTCGTGTTATTGATACTCAAGAGTTGAACACCCTTACGAACTATATCACAAAATTAACTAATTGCAGCAAAAATGCTCTTCGTTTACATCTATAATTTCATCACATGAGCTTTAAGGGTTTATTTGAAATGTTTTTATTTATTATATTTATCTCACGACTCTGGCAAGATTCTGAAGTACCTGGTTAAGGCGAAGGGTAATGGGATATTTATAAGGTTTTAGGTGAATGAATGAGTATAAATTTATACGTATTTGCACGCACGCACACGCACGCACGCAAACGCACACACGCAAACGCACGCACGCACGCAAACGCACGCACAAAAAAAAAAAAAAAGAGCAATGATGACAAGACGTTGAATCGGTAAGACTACCGAATGAACAATTCTGAGCTCTTCAGAAAAAAAAAAAAAAAAAAAAAAAAAAAAAAAAAAAAAAGAAATGTTTTTATTTGTGTTATACTGGCCATACAGAAGAAAGAAGGTCAAACAGTAGTTTGGGAATTTTAGTTTTGCACTTTATTTCATAGTTTGGGACCTTATTTTTTATGTTTGTTTTACGTGCACTCCCTATATTAAATTAAATTTTTATTAAAAAAAAAAAAAAAAAAAGCTCAAACTCAGAAAAACTAAACTAAAACAAAGCATAGTCAAAATAAAAACTATTAAACCCACTCTAAACGAGCTGAATTTAAAAACACAAAAATCAAAACGAAATAAGCACCAATTATGATGAAAAATCCAGAACAATTCCAAAGGGATGGAAACAAAGGCCTCGTGTCGAGGTTTTGGAAGCGGCGGTTACCTTGACGATGTTGTGATGTTGCACTCGAGTGAGGATGGCGATCTCCTGACTGACTCGACCCAACATGGGGTCGTCCACCCAGCAGTCGCTCACGATCCTCGCCTTGCTGATGAACTTCACTACTGTCTGCAAATGGCAAGGATCCGATAGAGCAAAAATGTCCACAAGCTAAAACACATTTAAGTACTTTACAATAAATGTTATGTAGCTCATATGAGTAATAAACAGTAACACAATCAGTTTTTATCTTTACTTAAAGAAGTGAATTAGTACTTCTACCAGACGTTTTTGACAAGTCTGTCCTTCTACTTTAGTATATTTTTTTGCCACTGCCAAACCTGTATGTGAATAATCTTACTTCTTGTCCATCGCAGCGCCTTATCGTCTTCCAGACAAACCCGAAGGCTCCTTTGCCGACAGCTTTAATAGGCTTGTACTCTTCTGCAAACTGCCCATCACATGCCCGAGAGTGTTCGAGGTCCAGCGTGGAGCGCAGAGCTTCACCATGACACGCCTCTCTGATCTTCTGAAGGAGGGTTGCAAGAATAAAACATGATATAAGAAGTCTATGATTTTTTTTTCTTTTCTTCTTTCAACTGACCTCGCCAAGACTGGCGGCAGATTTGTCGAGCAGGGATCGATCGTTTTGCGACCTGGTCCAGTGCTGGCCGGGCTTGCTCAACCACACGCAGAACATTCGTCTTCCATCAGGAAGGTCGGCTTGGACCACGTCGCACTGCACCTCTGGAGAGATCATTTAAAATTGTGAGCCTAATGATAAGCAGTTTTCATTTGTTGAACGATTGTAGTTAGGCATGTGCCGGTAACCGGTTTACCCTGGTTTTAAGAAGTCATGGTTTCAATAACCGCCATTACTGGCTGTCACCAGTAATTAGCTCTTTTTTTTTTTTTCTTTTTTAAGGGGACTTCGAAGCAATGAACAATATGAGAGGCAGAGTTGAGAAAACGAACCACCTAATTTTAAGTTAATTAGCTCTTTATAACTTTCTTTTTTCTCCTCACAATCAGAGGAGGAGAAGGAGGAGCCTGGACAGACAGGGACAGTTGAAACATATGCTTTCTAATTAATGTGCATTGTCCCTAAAAAACAAAAAACAAAAAACAAAAAAACAAAAACAAAAAACTAACAGCAAAAAAAACCAAAAACCAAAAAAACCAAACAAAAAACATGGTGCCAGCGTGTACTAGTTAGCCCCAAGGAGAACATGAGTAGCCCACAGTCTGACAACCAGTGATGACTATGAGACACTGAATTACTAACATGAATTAAAATAGATAGAACAATGTCAACATTTATTTACTTAAACTTAACATGGTACGTTTCATAATGTAGCAAATATTCTATTTACTTGAAAAAAAAAAAAAGTAAATTGTGTAGAGTACAATGGAGGATTTTTTTTTTTTTTATTCATCCAAATTTCAAAAAAGGTCACTTTAGAGCTGTAATTTTAATACCGTGATACTATTAATATTTTTGCTCACAGCTATCATATGTGTATTATATGCTTGTGCCAAATTGTAGTGCCAAGTGGATATTTTATGACTTTTTATCTTGGTGAAGTTTTAGAGTAAAGCATTGATAGCATTGATTAGGTTGAACCTCTCAGAACAATCTGATGCGTTGTTTCCCAACGTACATCTGCCCATCTATCCATGCCAGTGATGTATAATGACAGGCAGAACAATTAAATGCTCTTCCACTGGTACATACGGTAATTATAATGTTAATCAAATATTTTTTGTTGTTTTTGGTTGGTGGCATGGCACGTGATTTTTTTATTTTTTTTAATGTAAAATATGTTGGGAAACAAATTTTGAATATGTTTTTTGTCATGCTATTTTATAGGGGTGTGAATTGCCTAGTACCTGACGATTCGATTCGTATCACGATTCACAGGTCACGATTCGATTCGATACCGATTAATCCCGATACGAATTTATAAGTCGATTGTTGCGATTTTTTTTCATTCAAATTTAGAAAATACTAATCAGTAAGCTTGTAGAGTGTAAGATTTATATGAAAATGTATTATTTATTTATCTGAAATTTCAGTCTTATAGGAGGTTGTAATCTGTTTCATGTTTGAACAGCATTAAAATAAAATATTAAGGCTTAATGTTCTGTTCATATAACATTCTTCCATGCTCAAGGTGTGAATCCTAAAAAAAAAAAAAAAAAAAAAAAAAAAAAAAAAAAAAAAAAAAAAAAAAAAAAAAATTCGATTCTGCCCTTTTTGAATCGATTCGAGAATCGCGCGATGTAGTATCGCGATATATCGCCGAATCGATTTTTTTTAACACCCCTACTATTTTATGTCCTCTTTTAAGACATTGTCATTGTATTTGTGAGGTGGTATTTGACACAGAAATGTTCTATTTTTTTTCTTAACTTGAACTTTTGACCTAAACAATTTGAAGTGAGTTGAATACATACCAACTCTTGTGCCATCTCTGTGGTAGGCACTTCCCTCAAATCGTCCCTCCAGCAACTGCGGCGCATCGGACTCGAGCTCACCCTCTGCCATCGTCTGTTTCTTTGGCGTAGACGTAGCAGGAAGATCCACTGCTACCCGAGTCTCACCATGATCGCCATTCAAGCAGAATTCCTGCCCGCTTTCTTTATGAACGGACGAGAGAGCGTGCCACTGATCCGCCCCGGCTTGGTTCCCCGACTGCTCCCCGGTCTCCCTCTCATCCTCGGTCGGCTTATTGGCGTCGACGGGCCGATCCTCCGGGTCGAGGTCGATCGGGGAGGGCGCGCGCAGGAGCTCGGCCGTGTCGCAGGACGTCATGGAGTGCCGGTTTTCGCCGCTGCCCCCGTGCAGGCTGATCAGCACGGCGCTGCTCAGATCCAAGTCGGCCAGGGCTCGGGTCACCAGGTTGCCGTCGCTGTTGAGGTCCAGGTAACAGCTGACCTCTGCCTGGCATGGGTCGAAAGCGCCGTGGCCAGCAAAGTTCTCGCAAAAGCCGGAGGAAGACCTGGAAAACGGGAATGCGGAATGTTTTTCTTCAACACTGATGGGTCCTGTTGTGATATTATTGGTCCAACAGGGAAGACATTAACATGTAATACGGATTTTGTAAAGCATAGTGTAAACACTCTCAAAGAAGGTTCCGCTATACATAAAAAAAATAACAAATAAATTACATATTTTATTTGTGGTAAATGTGAGATGCGAACCTGCTCCCCATTGAAATGACCTCAAAGCTGGAGTTTTGCAATGACGAGTGGCCGTCTTTGCCCACAGCAGAAGACTTGACATCCCCACATCCAAAAGGATGTCCATTGTGAGCGGGACTCCCTAGAAATTGTCAGAACAATTTGAAAAATAGCATTTTTCGCAATTAATTTCTTTTAATTTGAGCTCATACCAGCAATGTCGTCATTTTCCAGAAGCAGTTGTTCATGTTTGGCTGCTGGTTGTTCAGTGGAAAGAATGCCGGTGGTGCCTCCCTGTGGATGGTCCACCCAGGCAAAAGTCCTCAAGATAGCCTCAGTGGTGTCGCCCATCTCTGAGAAGTGGCTACTGGCAGCAGCTACCTGGGCTGCCTGTGCCAACAGCTCTTCCGTGTCATTAGCACTGTGGACAGAACGTCTTAAATAGGAGTAACTAGTGATAGAAAATAATGGAAAATGTATGAGACTAGAATTATACTGTATTGTATATAATGATGATGATGCTGATGATTATTTATGGTGGAAAGAGTTAAAAGCAGCTACTGTATTTTCCACACTATAAGGCGCACCGCATTATAAGGCGCAACTTCAATGAATGACATATTTTAAAACTTTTTTCATATATAAGGCGCTACAGTAGAGGCTGGGGTTACGTTATGCATCCATTAGATGATGCTGCGCTAAAGGGAATGTCAACAAAACAGTCAGATAGGTCAGTCAAACTTTATTAATAGATTACAAACCAGCTTTCTGACAACTCCATTCACTCTCAAAATGAATAAACAGCTGTTTTATTATTTTCTCTCAGGTAAAGTATTAGTATTAGCTAGCGATCCAAGATGGCGGGATCTTCTGCGCATGCGCGTCACCGATCGTGCAGGGTCACCGATAGCGTCTTGACAGCGAGACCTGTTGTGGCTCAATATTGATCCATATATAAGGTGCACTGGATTATAAGACGCATGGTCAGCTTTTGAAAAAATTGAAGGCTTTTAGGTGCGCCTTATAGTGCGGAAAATACGGTAATTGCATCATCCGCCACTACTGTTGTTGACTTTTGGAGTCACCATATTTACACACACATGATTGGTTGACACAGTTTTTACACCCGATGCCATCCTTGCCAAAACCCACCCATTTTTAATTTTAAATCTGGAATTGATAAAATTATATCAGTTAAATAAGGTTGACCCAATACTAAATATTTTTCTATAAAAACGTAATATCAATAAAGATGAGATTTATAATAAATTGTTGGTAATGCACTGAAACACGTACACAACAGCTACGTTTCAAATATTTGACACCTAGTTCATGCCCCTCTTTTCCAACTAACTATACATGTCCACCAGATGGCGCAATAGATACAATAAACTCAAATTTCATACTTCAGCTTCCAGTGTCACTCATTTACAGGTGGTCTTCATTTTACAAAACAGTTCCGCTACTGTGCTAACCTAACCAAAATGTGCACGAAACCCCAGAACCCACCGTTGCCTATTACTAACCTAAGCGAAATCAGTAGTTATGTCAGTGTGATGTAAGAATTAAAGTTATACAGTAGGTCTGAAAAGACTTGTGGACTGTAAACATAAAACTCTGATGTCCAAATGACTTACTTTAACACGCGTGTGGAAGAGACAGCAGGAGAAGTTAGCGTGGACAGAGGGCCTCCTTGTTTGTCAAGCATGGTGCAGTTCCCGGTGAAGATTCTGCCTCTCCCCGTGGAGGATCTCCCCCGACACGCTTCCTGCACCATGGCCATGTCTCCAGCCACCAGCGAGGATGGGTCCATGACTGAGGCCAACGGAACTACGAGTAAAACACATCCAGTAAATGAATGACACATTTTGAAGACGCGGCACTGTGATGAGGGATGTTCGATACTACTTTTTTGCAGCCTGATATCAGTTCATGTGCGTGTTTAAGCCATATTTGATTTTTACAAAAAGACAGAATGGGCCATGTCATGAATTAAAAAAAGGGGGTAAAAACAAAAACATTCATTCACATTTTTGAAGCACTTTTATAATTTAATTATAACCAATTATTTAATAAAATCACCAAAACATGTTAATGATATACTACCATTTGTATATTTTTTACATTAAGTTTCTTTTATCATTTACAGATTAATAAATTAAGTATATGTATTTTTTTTATTTGTAGTTTACTTTTCAAATTAAATAGAATTAACTATTAAAAATGTTAATGTATTTTTGAATATAGTAATATTTTCATTTTATTATTTAGTTATAATTTAAGTGCAAAAAAAAATGCATAATTCAGTCACTTTTAATTCTTCTTACATTAACGAATTTAAATATTAAAATGGCCTGTATGTATGTATGTTATGTAATCTGTAATCTTTTTTTACAATTATGTTTTTTTTCAGTATAATAGATTAATCTATTAAATCAACACTACATGTATTTTTATTTAACCAATACTGTTTTTTTTCGTTTTTTTTTTTTTAACTAATCAATTATGTCATTAAATTAATGAAAAATGTTCAAACGTTTGAGTTATACGGGGAGCACATAAAATTCTTCATTGCACTATTTCGTCAATATATTTTATTGTTTTCAATCAATGATTGAACCAATTATTTCATAAGAAAAATAAAAGCAATAAAAGCAAAAGGAACCCAGAGATATATTTTAATCAGTTTTAGGGACATTATTATTTGTTTTTATAATTATTAGAAAAAAAATGGAAGCGTATTTGACGATGCCCAAGTAAACGCACGGTGGGCAAGACGTGGGCCAAATCGCTAATTGCCGTATAATCACACGTGAATTTCCCATATAATTAAAACACGTGTGCTTTAAATGCTCACCAGATTTCGCTGTGCTTTGGACAGCCTCTGCTTGAGACTCCGGGAAGGGACTGATCTTCCTGACCAAATCGGACATCCACCCATAGAAACCGGGCATGAGGAAAGTGACACACTGTTGACGACAGAGAGCAGCGGTGACATACAATTCTTGACAAAAGACGCCCTTCGCCTTTTCACAGCCCCTCTCATTGGCTAACCTTTCCTCGCAGCTCGTTCTTGCTGTAGCCAAACACACTGAGAGCCTGTTGATTGTGGATGCTGCAGATTGAGCCGTCAGCTTGCAAGAGGAGGAGGCCGCTCACGGGGGCAAACCCCCAGATGGTTCCGTTGTACTCCAGTGTGGGGTTGGGGGAGAGGACCCTGCCGTCTCCCTTGATGCCTGTGTCAACCCATAAAAACAACAATACATTAAATCTCGGTCGGGCATGGCGAGTCAAATCTTTCTAGGAGTGGCCAATAGACTACCGTATTTTCCGCACTATAAGGTGCACCTAAGAGCCTTCAATTCTTTCAAAAGCTGACCATGCGCCTTATAATCCAGTATAGATGGATCAATATTGAGCCGCAACCGGTCTCGCTGTCAAGATGCTATCGGTGACCCTGCACGATCGGTGACGCACATGCACAAACGATCCCGCCATCTTGGATCACTAGCTAATACTTATACTTTACCTCAGAGAAAATAATAAAACAGCTGTTTATTCATTTTGGAGTTGTCAGAAATCTGGTTTGTAATCTATTAATAAAGTTTGACTGACCTATCTGACTGTTTTGTTGACATTCCCTTTAGCGCAGCACCATCTAATGGATGCATAACGTAACCCCAGCCTCTACTGTAGCGCTTTATATATGGAAAAAAGTTTTAAAACATGTCATTCATTGAAGGCGCGCCTTATAATACGGTGCGCCTTATATATGGAAAAAGTCTTAGAATATGTCATTCCTTGAAGGTGCGCCTTATAGTGCGGAAAATACGGTATTTTGATAATGCATGGATAAAATAAAAAATAAAAATTTCAATGCCTTCAACTTTTTTTTTTTTTTTTTTTTTTTATCCAGCCCAATTCAAATATTGAGCGTAATTAGTCTTTTGAAAGTTGGCTAGTGTGTAAAATCTGACTGACCAACTTGTTGGAATTTTTCTCAGGGTAGCTCAAATGCTTAAGCAGTGCCAAACGCAAACAGTTTATGATACAATATTAAATGATTGAGTCTTGATGTTTCACTGCAGTTTGTAAAACATGAATGTGAAAACTGTACCCGATTGCTGACCATCTTCTGTGCCAAGACTCTCTGTCGAGCATGCGAGGCTCATGCCAGCGTGTTGTTGCTGAGGTCTTGCGCACTGTACCGCCCCCTGAAGCTTAACACACAGCGGTACTGATGCGCCTTCTCTACTTTTACCACACACTCTCTGAACCCTCAGCATCTATGGGGGAGTAAGAAAGCAAAAAATACATAAATCTGACATAACATCCAAAACAGGAGCATGAAGAGATACTGTGAGACGCGGCTTTCCTTTCCTGAGTGGTACAGTGTTAAAAGTAAAGTGTGCTTACTTTGGGCAATGCCTGACAGTGCAGAGGGATTTGTAAGGAGGGGATTAGCTCCATAACAGAAAGTCCTTTTAAGTCCTCGGGATGGTGGTAACCATGGAGATGAGCAAATGCAGAGTCACAGGTAAGAATATTTCCCTGGAGGAGGATAAAAGCAAAAGCAATTTTAAATCGGTGCAGTCAATGAATTCTCATAGTTGAATTCACATTCAAAGCATCAAGAAATGGAGAAAATGGAGAATGTTGTCACCATGGAAAAAAATGACAGACATTATAACCTGGCAATTAAAACATATGGACATAAAAATGATGCAATGATGTCTTTGAAGGTGCATTGTCTGAAATGCCAGCATTAGGGATGGGCGAGTACCGATACCAGCCTTTTTTCAAGTACTCGAGTACTCGTGACGCAGACGAGTACAAGCGAGCGATGGCAGAGGGGGAAGACGTTAAGTGAGTCCTCCTTGCCTGTAAGTGGCGCTAGCTTGCAGCAGTTTTTCACCAAAACTTCACCGGTTTGGAAATACTTCAAAATTGTGAATCTTAAACTAAAAGAGCATTTTTGTGTTTTATTTTGAGCGTTAAGACTATTGAAGAGTGACTGTGCTGTTTTTTTTGTGTGTGTCAAAATTAAAGGAAATATATTTGTTTAACAATATCTTTTAGTGCTTTTTTTTTTAATTTGTCAAAATGTACTACTGGTATCGGTATCGGTGAGTACTGAGGGTCTGAGTACCGGTATCGGTCTGAAAAAAAAAAAAGTGGTATCGAACATCCCTAGCCAGCATAATTAGTCACCCAGTTTTGCTCACTCACCAGTATGAGTAGTCAAGTCAGTTGGAGGAGGCTTGCTGAAGAAATGTGTCCTAACACTTGGCTTATCATTTTTTATTCACTTAAAAGAATGCTAATACCGGTAATAATAATAATTATTATAAGTTATTAGTTTTCCAACTTGAATTTGCTATTAAGTTATTGTACCAAATTATGTAGGTGAAGGTGAACCTATGAGAGGTGCTTGCTGGTGAGTGCATCATTTAACCGCAGTATAACAACAGCAGAGATATTTCATGTTTAAAAAGAATAAGGTCGATCACTTACATCTTGAGTAAACGTCAGAGAAGCGGAAATCCGTTCCACCTGCTCCATCTTGACAAGGAGATGTTCTCCATTTTGTGACACTCTGTGGGTGCACACCAACATCGGCATCTCACCAGACGCTGTCACAACATCAACCTACAAGAAGAGGAAGACAATGGAGAATCTACATCTCACCAGGAAATCAGATTCCAGGTATCCCAATAATCATCAGCCCACATGGATGACAAGTAGTTGGTTGCAGTAAAGGTCAAAGTGTCCGAAATGGCCAAGCAACATACCACTTTCCCAGATACAGATGCAATACTGCCGTCCATTAGCAGGTAGTCCTCAGGCAATGCTTCTTCCAAGACTTGAGTGGTTTTCTTCAAAATACACATCAACTTTCTTCCTTTCAGCTCATCCGGGGTGCATGCAAACAGTTTGCAGGCCTGATCGTTAGCTGACAAAATCTAAAATAAATAAATATTAAATTAAACTAAATGAAAACTGACAGATTTTTTAAATTCATTGAAAATATTCTAAAACACTGTTACCCAACTATTGTGCTGAGGCACATATTTTACATTTGATTTAATTGATAATGCCTGTTCTTTTTCTTTAGATTAGATTGTGCTATAACCACCAAAATTCCTTGCTGTGGGATCAACAAAGTCATCATCTTCTCACTAAAAAGTGCTGCAACAGAGTTTTGGAGTCACTGTCCGAAACTCAAGGAAACTGTACCTCGCTGCTTTTTCGTTCGACTGTCAGGAACACTTGGTTTTGATTGAGTGCCAACGGCGGGACAGGCAGGCCAAAATCTGTCGAAATAAGCCGACTATAAAGCTTGTCTTCCGTCTCGGTCGTTGTGGGAGGGCGTGGTCGAGCGTCAGGAGATGTGTCCAAGTCAGGATGCGCGCAGGATGATTGGGGCTTTGTTGCTGCTATTGAAGCACAAACATCACAAAATGGAACAAAAGTCTAACATCAACATGTTATGAAATGTTGAAATGTTGGGAATGAATTAATACAATTTTTATGGAATGACTGAATCTGAGCAATTTAGGCTGTAAATGTAGGACAGTTGTTCTGATGGTTTTTAGGCCAGCAATTAAGAATTTTGCTGACCGCCCCGGACTGATAATACATAACAGCTTCAATATTTGAAGGAAATGTTTTACTTTTTTGTGTGGCCATCTCTCACCTGGCGATGACCCATAGAAGTACCGTCGTTGCAATTCCAACATATTTCTTTTCTGCAGTGATCTCTGGGCGCAGGGGTGGGACTTGTTCAAGTCGAACTCATCCTCCAGCAGGTCGGAGGAGAGATCGGGCACCACGCAAATAGAATCTCCTTTCTCCACGAAGTGCCGTGTGGCTTCAAACCGAGACTCGGTTGCGAGTGACATTGTTGTTGTAGGTTCTCCAGCTGCAATCACTAACCCACTAAAATTGAATTACTGGCTTGAGAAGGCGTTAGGATGAAACACAGTGCTAAAATATTGTTTAAAAGGTTTACGTTTGAAGTAAGACTCACCTCAAATCAAATCAGGTGCCTTTGAATCTTACAATGGACGGACGACGCGGTTCGTTGACGACAGTCGACAAGGAAACGCGAACTCCCCTGTGTTATTAGCTTAGCCACGTTAGCATTCTATCTTCTAATCGCGCTACGCACAAAGTTGCGTTTGAGCGACCTCAATACAGAGTCGAACCAGGAGCCACCGTAGTTTTTAAGACGACGAAGCCATGAGCAGGAGAGAGTTTGGAATCAATACATCATGTTTAGCTCGCCGACCATTTGAACAATTTTCGTAAAACGCGGGCTTCGGGTATCAGCTGAACAGATGGTGTATACGGAAGTGCTTTGGAGCCAATCAAATGTCACGGTTCGAAAGCTGAAACGCGTATTGGCTAAACAAAGAGGAAGACCCGTCTTTTTACCCACGGCGACAGCGCAGCTGTCCAATCAACTATATTCAACTTTATTGAATTAGCTTAAAAATAAAATAAGTTAACAATACAAGCAAATAAATAATAAAATAATTCGCTTCATAAAAATAAACCTCTTTAATAACAAAATCAATTAGTGACATCAAAATATTAGCATACAGGAGTTTTCACTCTTGTTGTACAGTCTGCATTTTATGACTAGACTATGATTCTCACAATTTTCTGTGGCACTTATCCTCACTGGGGTTATCCTTGACCCGGAGTATATCCAGGAGAACCGCTGTACACTCTGGACTGGCCACCCATCCAGTTTTGGGGCACGTGTACAGTTGACAATCAATCATTTACATAAAAATTCAAACCTGATGCATGTTGCAGAGGCAGAACATGCAAACGCCACACTGGAAGGTCATCTGAAGATTTGAACCACAAACCTATGAACTGCGAGACAGATAGGTTGCCAAGTCTAAATATTTACATGTCATTTATTAAGAAAATTGATACAGTTTCTACATCAGCATCTTTCAATTCACACATTTGCTCATGGTTTACTGGGCTTAGTTTGCAAGCTGTCATAATAGTAATATAACAATATAGCCTACTGTAGTTCTTTTTTTTGTGCTTAAAAAAATGGCACAAGTTAGTTATAATCTCTTTATTTCTATGTACAACTCTGATGAACCACGCTGAAAATACACATGAACAGAGAGAGCAAAATAAAGGCCCATTTAATAAAATGGCTTCTGGAAGAAACCGATAGGAGCACAGCATGATAATGTGTGTTTTCATTAGCTAGGCCTATATGGCTTTGTTGATTTAAATTTTAAAAAGCTCCCCTTACAGGTTCACCATCTTACCAACCCTGACAATGTTTAACCACAATAACAGTCGAACTCAAAAGAGGTGACAACAATTGGAAAGAAGACTATTTCTGGAGGATGGTTAAAATTGCTCATCAAGTAAACCACAATACAATCAGAACAGCACGGGTGTTTTGGAAAATATATTAGCTGATTTCATCCTATACGGGAACAATTTATCATGTTCACGCTTCAGCTTGAGCTGCAACAAGAAATGCAACGTAGCATCGAGTCTGTTGAGACCAGGCCCAATTACGCAGGTCACATTATGTTGCTAACACCTCACAAACATCCAGTGAGGCAAAATTCTATCTATCTTAAAAAATAGATGCAACTTAACTTAACTTATTCACTGCATGGCAATGATGCTGCTTGATTTCCCTCACCTCATACAGAATTCATTGCACCATTCTGCATATTTTGCACATAAACTTGGGAAAAGAAGGATGATTCCATTCCAGAAACAACCTCATCGGATCTTCACACTGTCGTATCTGCTCGCTGCCGTGGTTGTAAGCATGCATTCGTTTGCCAAGGATCTCATTTTATAATGATGACAAGTGGCTGAGGAGCCAAGCAGAACAACTTACAAAGTCACACACAAGGTCACACAAGCAAAGTTGGGCACGAGTCGTGCCATGGCTGTATGTGTGATCTTTGATACACGTTCCAGGGAGACTTTTCGGAGACTGTTGGGTCATCCTAATGGTGGTAGTCTTTTTTGCTGTGTGGACGATTGCCCAGTATGTGATCCACTTCTGAGGCGATGCCCGCTGTCATCTTTGGAATCACCTAGAGTTCACACAGCGTTGCTTGAATACGTGAGCAAACAGTGACATCGCTATGCGTAATGAAAAACAGTATGTAGCGGAACCTCGAAAATCAAACACAATCCATTGCAGAAAAAAAGTGGAAATAGATATAATACATTAACAATTAAAACTGATATATATACAGTATATATATATATATCAACTGTCCAGGCAATGTTTTAACTAAAATATATACAAAATGAATTAACTACTGTATCAATAATTAATTTAAAAGGGAAAATCAACCGCCATTTTTTTTTTGACTATTATATGTTCTATGCAGCCCCACTAGTCTAAAATAGGGATGTAACGATATCCAAACATCACGATACCATATTATCACGATATGAAGGTCACGATACGATAATTATCACAATATTGTGGGGGCGTTAGAGATATTTAAAAAAATATCACAATATTGTAAAAAAAAAAGAGAGCTCATAGCAAAAAAAAAAAAAGCACAATATTGTGCTTTTGTACATAACAGCAATGCATATAAACCACCTACAATCTCTAATAACAATATTGAGGCACTTACTTGCTAATGCAAGCACACATTGATCGCTTCACATGCAAATTAGGTTCCCCTGAAGAGGGCATAATAAAACAAAGAGTAAAAAAAAGACAATATAAGTTTATGACCTAATAATTGGTAGGGGTGGGAATCTCTGACAATAGGCCGATTCGATATGTATCTCGATACACAGGTTGCGATTCGATTGAAAAACGATTATCTTTCAGAACAGAACGGTTCGATGCGGTTCGATTAAGTTTGGGAACGATACGATTTTCGATTCGATACGATTCATTTCAATATTCAAAACTTATAGTGACATTTGTTGCTTGTAAACATTAATCTTAAAACACCACAAATTTTTACAGTATCTACAAATGTGTTTAAAAAAAAACAAAAAAAAACAAAAATGTCTTCTATATTTTTATATATTTAATCAATTATTTAAATGGACCGCAACAAAGGGCTGGGCGATATGACTGAAACATGTATCAGGTTAAATATTTATTAGTCGTTATTGAGAGTTATAATTGTTTTTTATTTTTTTTATTTTTTTTTTAATTCAAAATAAGGATCAGGAAAAAAAAAAAAGGCTGATAATTCAATTTGAAATATAAATATTTAACCTTTAAAAAGACACCAACACAATTAAACAGAATATGTGCACATTGTTAAGTATTTCAGAAACATAAATTTAAGACATGAAATAAACCTACCGTCCAGCCAAAAGAAATAGGAAGCCACCTTATGGAACAATAAATCTATCAAACACATTTTAACCACTTAAACAAAAATATTTCCAAAAGTGCATTTCCCTTTTTATTAACAATTTTTGTTTTTCTTTGCCATCACATTCATTTTTGGTTAATGTATGACATCTTTTTGTTTTTTTAAATCTGAGACAAGATGATGACCACAGAATCACTACTGTTTATGTTTTGTTTTTTTGGGCTGTCGTTCATTTTGCGTTTGATGACGTAATCACGGGCACGTCTCAGTTCTCCTATCTGCTGCTCATGCTAGTTGTAGACATTGACAGGGAGCCACAAACTGAGAAATGAGATACTTGCAGTGTGCTTTTTGCTTAGCTGGTGTGTTGGCTGTGGGACATACCTGTGTCGTTTGAATCCATGCATTGGATCGTCACGGGAGTTATTCTTTTTGGCTCGCGCGCAGTACCAACGCCGGCCCGGGACATACAAGTGCGCCGAGAGGACTCGATAGCCATGGGTTAGCTTCTGCTAACTGTCTCCACTGTTGCATGTTGTCACTCGTTGTGCGCGCGCGCGCCGTGTCGCGAGCACGGCGTTGACGGTAGGCTCCTCCCCAAGGTGCGTAACGTCTTTGCATTATGTTTACAACATCCGGGGAATGAAGCGTCTCTGAGCGCTACTTTGCTAGCTCTCTGTAAACAGGGAAGTAGCTTGAATAGTGATGCTACTGAAATGTAAACAAAACAAGTAGAGCACGGCGCAGAACTCTTGCTATTGTTATGAAAACCATAAAGCCTCACTCGAAACCGATTCACAGCCACGCGATATCCGGTCCACAGCTTTACAAGCGATGTATCTAAGGATTCCCGGCGGATTTTGTATCGGTTGACAAGTCTGCTACCGATACGGTCGTTTAGCTCCCCTTGACGACCGATGGTTCGGTCGAATCGGTTTTTTGTCCCACCCCTAATAATTGGTGACAGTAGCTAATGTTAACAGTTGACTACTGTGTCCTTAGCATTTGCCTCAGGTCTTTCGATATGAAATCATTGAGGTATTTTTATTTATTTATTTATTTATTTGCAGTTGATCAACAAATAATTTAGCAGCTCAACTTGCTCACACCTATACTTATTTTTTTATTTTTTTTATTTATTTATTTTTAGGCACAATAAGCAAAGCAAGGCAAAGCAAAGCTTCCAAAGCAAGCAAACTTTGGAGGTATAAGTTTGTAAAAAAATAAAATAAAAATAAAAATAATAATAATAATAAAAATAAAAAAAAAACAGCAACTTAAGTGCATAATACAGTTTCACACATCAATAAATGTTTTCAATTGCTAACGTAGGTTCATATGTTCAAAAATAACTCTTTGAAGTGAGTTAAAACAAAAAGATAAAATTTGAACATGTGAACTTGACTTAATGTGCCAAGTTTAAAAGTAGAAGCCGAATCTTGTAGCCATAAAGCCATATTAATGCGACACATATATAGTGCCTGAAAGTTACATTTGTAATATAATGAATATTACGTGGCCTTTAGTGGAGTAAATAAATACTTTTATAAATACTCTATCATCCTATAATTTAAAAAAAGGCTATTGATGAACCTTAATCCAAACAAAAGTGGTGACTTGGCAGAAGAACACTTTTTGTTGGAGACATTTATAAGTTATGGACAATTTATAACTTGTTGTTAAACACACGTTGTATGGCAAAGAACTGACTTTTGTGGCGTTTGAATTTTGAGATTCCACTTTAAGTAATACAGAATTGATGCTAATTATTCGGTCAACCTGAATGGCTCCGAGATTCTCCGTTAACTGGCTTGGATTGGAGGATCCCAACAATACTGAGCTCACACCCTCATTCCTCAGGCACCATGCTGGAAAAACAGAGACATAAACATAAACAGATAAACTTTATTAAATCCTGTGAGGGAAATTAGAGCATTGTTGGGACAGGAAATTGCAAAGCAAAAATAAAAGATTTTTCACAATTGGATTGCAGGTATTGCAATTTCAGAAAACAAACAAAGAGTTGCAGTTTAGAGCCCCCAAAAGTACCAAAAAAGCCCGAGCGGGGAGTCCCTCACCTATAGCAAGTTGTGGTAACGTACAACCGAGCTTCTCCGCTATATGAGCCAACTCTTTCAACTTGGCTTGCTGTTTTCTTCCATCCTCGCTCATTATTTTCTCCCTTAACCACTGGTATGGCTTCAAGGTGAAGCCAACAAAAGAGATTAGATAAATTAGGACAGCTTGAACCAAACTGCATTCGACGCTTGTACTCAGCTCGTTGTCAAAATGAAGTTCAAATCGTACCTTCATGGAGGCTCGGGAGGACTCGGGCACACCGTTGTCATATTTCCCAGTGATGATGCCGCAGGCCAGAGGAGACCAGGAGACCACACCTACGCCTGCGATGAAACAATCATGTGAAGGTTATGAAGGATTTCAAGGAAGGGAAGATGATGAAACCAACCGATTTTGTGGTAGAGCTCCGGCAGCTGTGTCTCCACTTTGTCCCGCTGGAAAAAATGATACTCGGCCTGCTCACAGACTGGCGGAATGAGATTGAACTGCCTGGCCACTGAGTAGGCCTCCTAAATAAACCAGAAATGGAGCAAAGAATAAAATAAGGTGAACCCACAATTACGTGAAGTTTGGCATCTGCAAATTTGCCTACTTCTGGATTTTTAATGTTGTTTTTTTCCCCCCATGTTTTTGTGCTATATTACATTGCTTCTTATATTGCCATCTTGTGATATGTTGGGATCAAGTTAGTGTTGTCACTATCGAATATTTTTAGAATCAATTAATATATCAATTATTCAATCGATTCATTGACTAATCAAATTTATTTTAATTTTGCATAAAGTGAATTTCCTTTTTTTTCCTGATTATTGTTTATTAACCACTGATTGGTGTTTATTTCATACTTTGCATTCATATATTGATTTAAAAAAAAAGGCGAAAGACTTATACGATCTGAAGGGAAACAAGAGTGAACAAAAAAATAAAAAATAAAAAAAAATAAAAAATGGGGAAATTGATGTACTATGTTCTCGGTCATTGTTTTCCAAAGTAAAAACAGATATATCCATCCATCCATTTTCTTGACCGCTTATTCCTCACAAGGGTCGCGGGGGCTGCTGGCGCCTATCTCAGCTGGCTCTGGGCAGTAGGCGGGGGACACCCTGGACTGGTTGCCAACCAATCGCAGGGCACACAGAGACGAACAACCATCCACACTCACACCTAGGGACAATTCGGAGCGCCCAATTAACCTGCCATGCATGTCTTTGGAATGTGGGAGGAGACCGGAGTACCCGGAGAAGACCCACGCGGGCACGGGGAGAACATGCAAACTCCACCCAGGAAGGTCCGAGCCTGGACTCGAACCGGAGACCTCAGAACTGGGAAGCGGACGTGCTAACCACTCGACTACCGTGCCGCCCAAAACAGATATATCTGTTTGCAAATGTTTTATTTTGATTAAACACAAAATATAGTCTTCTTTCATGAGGCACTACAGAAATCAGTGAACAATTACTATTGATATGCTGAAATCAGAGGATTTGGACAATTTTAAATGAGAAATGGCTCCAAACGATTACTTGATTATTAAAATTAATAATTAATTTGAAAATCGACTACTTGTTGATTACGTGATTAATTTTGACATCTCTAGACAAGGGTTATAATAGTTGTAGAATTTTCATTTTACAGTACTTGATTTTTATTTTGAGCTTTGTTTTTTTTATTTAGTTTTAATTATTTTTCAGTGTTTTTTTTTTTTTTTTTTTTTTAAGTTTGTATTAATTTTAGCTTTTCGGAAAATGATTTGATTTTAGTTTAGTTTGATTAGTTAGAGTATCAGTTAAAATTTTTAAAATGTGCATTTCTTGTGGGCAAGATTTACATATCATGGCAAGTATTGTGTAGTAAAAATTCAAAAAAAATATTTTGAAATCAGTTTAAAAACAACCATCCGCAAATCAAATACAGGTAGTATATGGACTGCTTTTCTAAGTACTTATTGAATATGTGCAATGCATAATACCGTTTCCTGCATGTGCCTTTAAGAGGCGGGCCTAGGTAGTGCCATGTCTGCATTGTCTGACATCTGCCTGAGTTTCTAGCTAAGAGCTGTGGCTGACATCAGCTTCTGAGTGAGTGAGTTCACTTTGTTTCTGTTCTCCCGGCGTTCAACAAACAGCCGCAAAGTGCCTCAGTGACTGTGGCTCTCCTTTCCCACATGTGAGGAAGTTGACACCTCCCAAAAAAGTTTGGTAATTGCCTATAGATGCCACAAATTGGTGGATTTTGTCTAAATGAAGCCCCTCAACATACTTCAATTATTAATCAATAAAATCAAAATCATCAATAAAATTAATAAAATCAATTATTTCAACTGATTGCCCCAGTAAATTTATGAATACTAAACAACGAACACTGCACATATACCAATTATTAGCACAATTTGAGCATTTCCCCAACTTCCGATTAAAGTCAGCAAATGCTTGATTATCAGATGTCTCTAAAAGATTATCCCAACCAATTTTCATTCTGTGGTGTGGAGTGCGTTCAGAATGATTTTTCCTCCCTGATTCAAAACGATATCCAGTAATCACTCACCATGATCTCCATGGCAGACCACCGTGATGTCCCCCAGTACATGGACATTCCCTGGTTGATCACATGGGTCATCGCTCGCACGATCTCTTTGGACAAGAAAACAAAAGGCACAAATGTATGGTAATCATAAAAAGTCCCTTTATAGCAGGGGTGTCCAAACTACGGCCCGGGGGCCATTTGCGGCCCGCCGTCCATTTTTTAGTGGCCCGCGACATATGCTAAAATTGGCATTTGACTCAGTTCAAATAAAATAAAAACAAAATTGTTTGGAGATGGTCAAAGTAAGAAGGGAGGGTGTCGAAAAACACAAGTGCTATTAAAGGTTATTTTAGTTAACTAAAACTAACGAAAAAAATAAAATTAAAAAAACAATTTTGTTAACGAAATAAAAAACGAAGATGCTTTTTTTTTAAAAAAAGAAAACTAACTGAAATTACATTTTATGTTTCCAAAACTAACTAAAATAAAACTATAATTAGAGCAAAAAATGTCCTTTGTTTTAGTCTTTGGTAATTAATTTAATGCACGAGTCTTTGGGGATGATTTTAAATATGACTTTTAGTAGATTTATTTTTATATAAACCGGAATAATGATGTCGCACCCATGGTGTTTTTTTTTAAATGTTGTGCATGAGTAATACACATAAAAAAAAATAAAACTAATACTGAAACTAACTAAACTAAAACTAAGCATTTATTAAAGAACTAAAACTAATTAAAAATAACTAACAGAACCACCCTGAAAAATAATTAAAACTAACTAAATAAAAAAAAAACTCAAAACAAAATAAAAACTAAAATGAAACATTCCAAAACTATAATAACCCGACTGACATATTACAAATAAGTTGGTTTATATAGTGTAGCATTTTTCTAAATATACAAAAGCACAAATAAATTATTTGTAAAATATTTATGACTAAACACAATTTCTCTTTCTTATGTGGCCCTTGCGTCCTTCTCATTTTCTGGATGTGGCCCTCAAATGAAAAGGTTTGGTCACCCCTTTCCTTTTTTCCTTCCTTTTATTATTTTTTGAACATATAAACAGATGAACAGCAGAGATAAAACAAAAAACAACAACAATCAAAATAGAAGAAAATCCCAATAACATAATCATTCAATTAATCATAACTTACATGTTCAAAAGGGAGTAGGAAGAAGTTAAAAACTTATCTAGTCCTACCCCTTTTACTAAATATATTTACCCCTGCTTTATAGTGTGCACAAAGAAACTATTTAGTGAAGAAACCAAAAGAGCCGAGGGGAGTTAAATATATATGATATTGCTTTTGTCTCTAATCGACCTTTAAACGCGCTAATAAACCATCTGCCATACTGGCAATTAAGTTGTAGATGCAAGTACTGAAAATCGGTATGAGAAGAGAACACAGCAGGGTGTGATTAAAAAAAAAAAAAAAATACTGGATCTTTTTCTTTTCATCAGAAGTTCTCCCTCTGGGCCATCGTGTGCCTCAGCGAGAGACTGCGTGTGTATGTGTGTGTATGTGTGCCAGTCTGTCTGTGTGGGTGAAGCAGGTGGGAGGAGGAATCACAGCTCCAAAAACAGGGGGGAGTGATAGATGAGGAAGATTGTAAAACCTGTTAATCAAATATATTTTCTATGAATAATAAATGGTGCTAACTGGAAAATGGAACTTGATTCACAATAATATGGGCAATTTCCCCCAGCTGGATGGCGATGGTGCCTGAAACAACAGATGTCCTTGTAGCTTAGGTGAGATATCCAGCATTCACCATCAACACCCTGCTCATACAAGCACAGTCAAAAAGGGACAGTGTGGGTGTAGTTTTGAACAAGCGCCAACTGCATTATGCACTTGAACTAGTAATTATACTTACCTGCAATTTGAATAAACCTTTCGAAAGGAGTAGCTGAATATTTTGGGGAAAATAATATGTACTATGCCATGTAATTGGCTGGCAACCAGTTCAGGGTGTACCCCGCCTCCTAGGGATGTAACAATTAGGGCAATATCGTGATATCGTGATATTAAAACTGCCACAATATCATCGTCGTCGTCATGTTCACAATATTTAAAAGGAACACATCTGTTAAAAAAAAAGTCACGTTGATTTCCATTTGTGCAGTTCTAGCACCCTCTAGTGGCTAGTTTATTAGTGCAATTTAATTTTCATTAGGGATGTTTTGGCCTTCTATGTTAAAATTCTGCTAATTGTCAGATGAGGTAGAACCTAATTTGCTTGTGAAGCGATTAATGTGCTTCGATTAGCAAGTAAGTGCCTCAATATTGTTATTAGCGATTGTAGGTGTTTTTTTATGCATTGCTGTTATGCACAAATGAACAATATTTTTTTTTAGTATGAGCTCTTTTTTTTCTTACAATATTGTGATCTTTCCCCCCCCCACTATATCGTGATAATTATCGTATCGTGGCGTTCATTTCGTGATAATATCGTATCGTGATGTTTGGATATCGTTACATCCCTACCGCCTACTGCCCAAAGCCAGCTGGGATAGGCTCCAGCACTCCAGCGACCCTTGTGAGTAGCAAGAGGTTAAGATAATGGGTGGATGAATAGGTACTAATTCAGGCTTTATTTGCAAGGAGAAACGAAACATTTGACATTATTAGCTCTACTACTGCAAAGTGGAGCAGAGATAGAAATAGCCATACAACGCTTAATGATATCAATATTTCTCTTTTTAATTTTGAACCGTTTTCAAGCTCACCTCGGCAGTGATTAAAATGTCAGGTCAGCATCAACTGAATGATGAGGTCCTATGAATTGATGACCGCGCTTGTGGGACAGGGGCCAAATTAGGCCACTGTATTTGACTGTACTATATTAATGGCCTTCAATAAGACTACAACAATGACAAAAAAAGAAAAGCATGACTCTAAATTAGTCTACTTTCATTGCACTTTTGCAATTCACTGACTTAAATCATAGGCGTGAAACGAAAACAATTTAAATCACAAAATCGCTTTTCCACTTTCAAACATATCAAGAAAAGTATCAAACCCTTTTTTTTATTGGAAAGATACACATCCCTAAAAAAAAATAACTCAAAATACAGCTAACCCCATGGCAATAAAAGTGAGTACACCCCAACGTGAAAATGTCTAAATTGAGCACAGCCACTTCTCCTCCCCAGTGTCATGTGACACGTTAGCGATACAAGGTCTCAGGTGCGTTAAATTTGATATTACAGCTCTCACATGCTCTCATACTGGTCACTGAAAGTTCAACATTTGAAGGAAATGCCACATTTACTGTACTGACATGTTATTTCATATTATAAAATGACAAGAACCATATCAAGTCGAATCATAATCCTACTGAATCAAACCGAATCAAGTTGTTGTTTCACTTTAAAATGAACCGGCCTTATATAGGATAGTACCCCAATTGTCTTTGACAAGAAATATACACAACCTTTAAAAGGTATTAATATTCTACGGAGCCCCTGAGGTGACATGGTAAAAAAATAAAAAATAAAAAATAAAAACAACTTTGCGTTCCCTCGCAAAGATTACGAGGGAACGCAATTGCCCCAAAAAAACCTTTGCGTTCTCTCGCAAAGATTGCGAGTGCGGCACGCAAAGTTGTTTTTTTTCGCCTACCATGTCATCTTCGGTGCGTCATAAACCCTTCCGGGTCATCTTCCATGTGACCAAAAGCGACGAGGATGAAACGTTTGTAAACATGAAACAAAGCAGTGGGAAAGCTTTCCTAAAGCGACTAGGATGGAGCATGTATAAAAAAACAAATTCCCACTGATTTGTTTACACGTAGCTTTTGGTCACATGGAAGATGACCCAGTAGTGTTTACGGCGTACTTAAGGTGACATGGTAGTCGGAAAAAAACAACAACTTTGCGTTCTCTCGCAAAACAAATTTTTTTTTTTCGTTTTTTTTCTACCATGTCACCTTAGGGGCTCCGCAATATTCTTATTATATTCTACGTATATATAAAGTTATTCCCAAGAATTGTTCTTCATAATAATTCCTAATTTAACTTAAAAACCTGAGTTAAAAAAAAGAAAAAAGAAGACTGACACGTGATCGTAACTGAAAAGAAACAATTCATGCTGACTGAGGTAAAAATCTTTCCAAAAGACCTTTCCAAAGATCATGACGCCAAATAGTCTTTAAAAGACTTGATGAGTCCCTGACAAAATCTTGACGCTGCATCTCAGAGCAGCGCCGATTGATTTAGGAATGCAAAGGATTTATAATGGCTTTTATTCATTGCTTTGCCACAAGCCCGTCTCCTCATCTGCCTCTATCTGGCCCATTCTCACATTAAGTTAATTGAATGGTTTGAATGTGCTGCTGCTCTTGGGTCTGTCAAATGAAAATGACGTGGAGTGGGTGAGTTGGACTGCAGGCTACCAAGTCTATCAATTAAAACAATAGAATGATGTTGACATTGATGCATGCTTTTACTTTCAAATCTCCCTCAGGTGCTGTCTCGCCAAACGATACGATAATGGGAGCATTTTGTGTTGTATTGGTTGACACAATGATTGAAATGCCGCTTTTTGAAATGCAGTTTTATACCGAGCCATTACTCACGGTGAAAGGTGCGACAATAAAGTGCCTTAAAAAAGAATATGTCGCGCTGAGCCTGTCAAGCGTTTTGGATCACAGCCGTGATCGTCTTTGTTGTCTTAAAAGCTCAATCAAGGATCAGGAAGGGTAAAGAAAGATGGAAAGAAGATGAAGAACGACACAAGGGGAAGAAAGGCGGTGATTTAAACAAAGGAAGACTTCGCCCCCATTACATCACTTTTTGGTGCCTTGAGGGACACGAGTTGCCTCACGCAGAGTCAGGGACGCTCAAAGTCACAGGAACAAACACAAACCGCACCTGTTAGATGGAGTTGCATTTTTAGATCGCACCCTACTTTTAGTCATGTCATGGAGGGGAAATTTACATAACACAATACTGTACAATATATATATCCATCCATCCATTTTCTTGACCACTTATTCCTCACAAGGGTTGCGGGGGGTGCTGGAGCCTATCTCAGCTGCCTCTGGGCAGTAGGCGGGGGACACCCTGGACTGGTTGTCAGCCAATCGCAGGGCACACAGAGACGAACAACCACTCACACTCACAAGCACAAATAGGGACAATATGGAGCTCCCAATTAACCTGCCATTCATATCTTTGGAATGTGGGAGGAGACCGGAGCACCCGGAGAAGACCCACGCAGGCACGGGGAGAACATGCAAACTCCACCCAGGAAGGCCGGAGCCTGGACTCGAACCCGAATCCTCAGACCTGGGAGGCGGACATGCTACTTTTTACTAGACGGGGGCTATTGCCAAACAAAGTTCCTCCCTTCATTCCAACATTTGCCACATGATGGCGCCAAAGGAATCACTTTATATTAGACAGGGATTTGGCAAGTTGAGTCTGAATCAAAACCACCTCTGCTCCTCCATTTTGTCTCTTCATTTGCTTCAAGATGTGTGTAGACAATAATCGACCACATTTATAAGAATCGATTGATTCTTATACGCATCCCAACTGATAATCTGTTAGATGCCACTGGTGTTGTTTAATGGTGTTATATGTTGAGATATTCCAGGAAAATCTACTGTATGTGTGATCTAACACTTGAGATATGCACGATAACAAATGCAAATATCAGCAATGTTACATTTTCATTGCACCCTCACCATCCTGAAAACTCATTTTATCTGGACAGCGGGGGTTTAATTCACTGACTTTAAACTCTCAGGGTCTACCCCCACAAGTGACGGGGTCACAAAGGAATAACACGCGAGGAAGGAATTCAAGGTGGTTGAATGGTGAAGGCAGCGCAGAGTGTTGGAGGAATAGAACACTTGTATCTAGAGAGTCCGACCCAAAAATACACCAGCTCCCCCCCCCAAGGGGACCAGATAATCCTACTTCTGAAGAACGGGGAGGGCTCCGAGACCCTGTGGAAAGTGGTGATCCCACCGAGACAGAAAGAGAGTGACACCCGCAAGCAAAAATAGAGGACGAGAATCAAGGCGAAATTGTCCGATTAGTGGAGATGTGTGTATGTGCGACAGAGATAGATACGCACCACTCTAACACTAATCCACTCCGGCCGCAGATCTGGTGAGGACCTTTCACTATTTTCTCACCTTCTCAAGTTGCAGGACAATGCGCATTGTCCCCTTGCTGACCCTCAAGCACCCGCCGACGACCTACACACCCCTGCCCAGCAACCACTTACCCTCCATGGGGGTGTTGTTGTCCGGTCGGTTGGCGAAAACCACATCGACGTATTCAAGCTGCATCCTCTGGAGAGAGCCCTTTAAACCTGCAGTGGGAACACAGATATAATGAAGAGGCATTGTAAATTCCCTACTATGGAAAGCCGTTTGAGCATTCATTCAATATCATTGATATATATATGTATGTGTACTAGTGCATAGTTTTGCCTCACTAGTAATATGTATCTGTCCTACTAGCAGAGGTGGCAAGTAAGTCATACATGTGCAAAGTCACATGCATGACTCAGTCACAACCTTCAAGTTTCAAGCAAGTCTCAAGTTATTGTGTAAAAAATGTAAAGCAAGTCGAGTCAGCACCAAATTTCAAGCAAGTGTCATGACATTCCATAGTTTAAGCACATCGTACATTCTACTACTAATCATACGATCTTGGTCAGTCACAATATACAGAAGCTGACTTTATATGAGTCACATGTCAGTTGCTAGGCTTATAGCAAAAAAAAATAAATGGCTAAGAGCGAAAGTATTATGGAAAATGTGCTTACAAAATGGCTGCCAAAATGGCGCAATACTTCCACTACAACATCACATTTACGAGAGCACCACACATCCCTTCTTCAACAAATTGAAGATAAGGGTGATATATTAATACAATACTATCTTAAAATGGATGTTTCCAATCACCTGTGAGAACTAGCTTGTCGACAATTGGGGAAATAAATACTATAGACCAAGGTGGATAACACGGCTAACTAGCATGGCTAACATTGAGCATGGTTAGCATGGCTTTGGCTAACGTTTCACAAAGTAAAAACAACTGAGAAGTAGTGACTGAGTTTCTGAGAAATAAGTACTTCTCTTGTTTACTGTTATTTTTTTAGGCATTCAAATGTTTACTGCATTTTCTTTTTACATTTATTAATGTTTAAAAAAAAAATATATATTTGTATGCAACCGTGTGTTCTCATACGCTACAATGGTTACCCTAATCTTTTAAAGTAAACAGTACCATATGTCTTGAAAAGTAAAAATAACAATAAAAAATAATAATAAACATACAAATTAAATGTATTTGTTCATAAAAGGGGGTCACCAAAGTATAGTCCTTATCCCCCCCCCCCAAAAAAAAACAAAAAACACAGAATAAGGAAAAAAATTATTGAAGTCTTTAGCATCAACTTTTCAAAATTTGCAGAAAGTACAGCGGAAATAGTGGACCACAGAAGAAGTCAGGAGACTATTGTGTGTGTCCTATTTCACACGCGAACAAGAACAGATGGAAGATGAAAAGCTGTCACAAATGAGGGCAGCAAATTAATAGATAGTCAAGGCGAACACCATACGCAGCTTCCCACTGTTTGTGCGTGCGAGGCAGATTAGTGCCGGAGGCTTCCTCACCAGCCGCTAATCCCAATGGAGATTTCAGCCTTCCCCGTCGCTCTTCATTGTACATTCCCAAAATCCCCGAAACATCCAAAACACGGATCCTAATCTGAGCCTGCACCGTCATGGCGAGCAGCATCCCCTGTCTTGTAGATTATCTTAAGTGGCTCTGAAGGGGGAGTCTATTTTTGGACCATGAGAGAAGATGTTGAACAACAAAGATATTCTTCTGGTGTTTGCTATGAATAATGAATTTGAATTCCACGAAAGTGTCTTTGAAAAGATAACCTAGTCAAGGAATCACTGTCCTGTGGGCTACATTTCAAAGGGAAGACACTGAGACAGACTCACCTCAGCAGTGCTCATCTATGGTACTCATTAACTCATTCACTCCCAGGCGTTTTCACTGTTTTATTGTTTTTTTGACTGATTTTGCAATGCCCACAGGATATTGTGTTCTATTGCTATAAAAACATGGAACCTACCAAAAGAAAGATTAGTCTCTTCTTTCATCAGGACAAAAAAGGTATATTTTTATCTGTTTCTATTTTGCAGCAATTAGCATTAGAATATAGCAAAGTTTCATCATTATTCACAAACCTGTTGAGAACACTAGGGAAAAGAGCTTGTTGCAACATGGCCCGTGCTGCTCTCTTATACTCTGTTGCCACCTGCTGGCCGTTTTTTTGTAATAACTACCATTGCTTTAAGCGAACTTTTCAGGTCTGAAGCTGCATCAAAGCCTTCTTTATGCTCTAGCATTTAAAAAAAACAAAAAAACAAAAAAACGTATAAATACGTTTTTGGGAGTGAATGAGTTAAAAGTGTTTTCGGGACGAGTCAGAGGGCAAAATACAATTTGGCGCTTAATTTATAGACCAAAGATCACCCAAGGCCATGAGCTTTGCGAATAGTGATTAATGGTGTTTACAAAAACAAAACAGGAGCAGAAATGAGCTACTTAGTGAGTTTCATCTGAATGAGGTGCTGAAAAGAAAATAGGCAGGTAGATGTCATTACTTGGTCTCATGAGACTAAGCAGACCGAGAAGACTTTTCATGGGATTGCAAACGGCCTCTTTAAATTCTTATGCTCGATCTCACCAAGTAACAAAGCGGTCCATGGGGCTTTGAACATCCATTCAATGTAAATGGACATTTCAACCAGAGACAATTATTGCAGTTTACTATTGTATCATTTTCTTCCAAACATTTTATCATTGTAGTTAAAATACCCTGTAAAATTGATTCATCGATTTGTTCCTAAATAGTAATAAAAATAAAGCTAGAACTTGTAGCAATCAGTAGTGGAGCTTCAGTAGTGGAGGTTTAGTGTTAAACTATATTTCAACATTTCACTTTTTCAATTTTGGGAGATGTGGCTAAATAGTACCAAGTGACAGACTTTGTTTTCGGTACCACATATATGAAATGAGTGACTGTGTTCACGTCACTGCTTAACAGGCACAAATTGCGACATGCAGTTAGCGATAGCGAGCTAGCTATGCCTATATCTCAATAATGCATCTTCCTTTGGATAGCCCACTGCAAATAGCCTCTATTTTAACGAGCCAGTCGGATATATTTGAGATACAAGAGGCTTTAAGTGAATATATTTCCTAGGTTCAAATCAAAACACAGATGTATGTGTAGGCAAATGTATACTAGCAAAAGTCGCATCTATTTTTTCCAGCTTCTACCAGTGGTATTTGATTGCAATGAAACATTCCAGGGCTCAACTAGACAGATGATTTATTTTCAGGTAACATTTTAATAATTACAAAATCTAATATATTCAATTGTATAAAAAGTGTATTGGCCATCATGACATTTAAAAAAAAAAAACCAAGGTCACTTTTGAAGTTGACCAGCTGCAAGAATATCTTCACTTGCGAATAATGTAAAGCTGGCAACTTCAAATTGGGCACTTTTAGAGACAGTTGATCACAACCACAAGCCCCAATCATGATCGATGTATTTTCCTATAATTCCAAATTATAGGAAAATTCCAATTTGGAGGTTCCACACTAATACAGCAATATACCATTTCTGTATAAGCCAATTATGCTCCTAATGTCATGCTTTGCTGATGGGCTGGGAGACATCCATGATTCTAGTGTCGCAGTTAAAGTATATTGGTTTCGAGCTGGCAACGTGTCTGGCATACTAATGAGTGATATAATGTTGTTTAATGATACATATATATCAGACACATACTGCACTCGTGCCATCACCTCGCCATTTCTACCAATCATCCTCAACTCTGTGCCGCTTTATGCTTCATATATTCACAGAAACACTCACTTGTTTGAAGCAGAAAGTTGGAGTAGCTGCTGTGAATGCTAATTACGTGAGTGAGAGTTGAGTCACTGCGAGAGGTGCAATGCGCAGTGGACCCGAAGGCATGTTTGTAGGAGGATTGCCAAAATATGTGAATGGGGCCACAAGTTTTCAGTAAAGTGAAGGAGAACGTTGTAAACAATGTATCGTCTTTGAATCAGAGTGTCCCTTGAGCGTCCGGGAAACAAAATAATCGATTACAACCTGAAGTTGTGTAAAATGTATTGAATAGAAAATGTCTAAACTTAGCCAGACACGTCTTTTCACACCTGCACACATCTAATGAGGGGCAATAAAAGAATGTATCAGCAAATTTGCCTTTATAGATAATAAGAAGTGATTCGTGGGTATTGTTAACAGTAGTTTCAAGCATCACTGATTGTTTCAAACAGTTTAGCTACTTTATTTAGGTCAGGTACATGGGGATAAAATATTAGACAAGCAACAGGTGTCGTGTGAGGGTACAATGCTGTACCGTATTTTTCGGATTATAAATCGCAGTTTTTTTCATAGTTTGGCCGGGGGTTCGACTTATACTCTGGTGCGACTTATGTGTGAAATTATTAACACGTTATTATATAATTTCACGTTATTTTCACACTAAACCGCAAGAGGGCGCTCTAGGCCCGTGTTGATAAGTTCAACATTGCCGGTAGAAGAGGAAGCGGTGCATCGTCTACCTCCCGAGTTGGGGGAGTTGTTTAAAAGTGACACCGAGGATGATGATTTCATTGGATTTAGTGATTTGGAGTGAAACTGATAGTTTGGTAAACTTGTTAGCATGTTCTTTATGCTAGAGTTATATGAATAACTTGTAGTGAAGGGAACATAATTCACCCGCGGAACGTTGGGACGAAGGGAGAGTTCCGGGTGGGAAGGTTTTGTTTTGTGGAAAAGGGGAGTTAGCCTGTTAGCTTCTATCTGAGTGGGGAGTTGCTGTTAAGACCTCAGAAGCTGATGTCAATAAAACGCCAGCCTTTGGCTCCGTGCTTCAACACTCCGCCTCCGACTCCCGTCACTGCTCGCGACAAACTCTTAATATGTTACGTCGTTGCTGACATTACCAGGCATGTCAGTAATGTAACGTTAGTATACCGTACGCTTATTCAGCCTGTTGTTCTCTATTTTATTTTTATTTGAAATTGCCTTTCAAGATGACATGTATGTTTTTGGTGTTGGATTTTATCAAATAAATTTCTCCAAAATATGCGACTTATACTCCAGTGCGACTTATATATGTTTTTTCCTTCTTAATTATGCATTTTTTGGCTGGTGCGACTTATAATCCGGAGCGACATATAATCCGAAAAATACGGTATCTATCGACAACATGGAACAACTATTCACACTCACATTCACACCGAAGGACCCTGAACAAAGAGCCCAAACGGCGGACACTAAATTGCGTGTTTGCTAGCTCAAACTGATTGTTCCTTATGTTGACAACAGGGATGGAGACTGCCATATTTCAAATTGAGGTTTGTGCTTTAGCTCGCTCTGATGGTTTTCACCATGGAAAATTTGGCCAAATTAAGTTTGAAGTGATGGAATTGGAAGTGTGAGTGGATGAGGCAAACAAAAATATTACTGGGTTACAGAAAATACACCCCTCGTGCCCGTAATAAATACACAACTGCACAAAAGTTGTGCATTATTTGACTTAGCTCAAATTGAATTTTCAATCTGATAAGTGCATTTAAAACTTGTGATAGAGCACCTGCAAAATTGCCCTGGCAGAGGCTAGCAATGATTGTCACAATTAATACGCTGACATCAAATAACCTAGGCACAATAAAAAGCAGAATTGAAAGGAGTTTTGTCATCGGCGGTATGACATGACTCCTTCTTGTGATTGGTTCAAAGTCAGCGATTGGTTCAAAGTCAGCCCTTAGATTGTTCAGAAGCTCTAAAATTGTCGCTATAATTTTTTGGTGATATTTCAAAATTATACTTTTTCATTTTGCATGTACATTGACACTGCTGTTCCAACGACGCAAAATCCACCATCACAATTTGTCTCAGGTTTAATAAACCACATTGTTCATGGTGCCGCCACTCTTCATAGTCCCTTCAATTTAATGTATAATGCTGCTCCTATTTAGTGCAAGCAAAAACGTGATTACACTGTAGTTTGCAATAATAAATATGGAAATTGTAATATTTTGATGATTTCCCCCCATCAATTTTCTAAACCGCGTATCATCTTTGGGGTCGCTGGTATGTTTTTTTTATTTTTTTTTTATAGCTCTTTTCCAATGACTTTGTTAAATTGTTACAAACTACGGTAATTAATCCCTACCGAATCACTATTGAAAACATTTATAGACACATACCCTTATTATAAAATGATCTTCCATCTTCAGGAAGAATTGCACAAATTGAATGACAGCAAAATTCCACTAACTAATTAACTACTAATTTATAAACGATTTCTTGACCTTTGAAATGGGTACCCCAGCATTCAGCCAATTGTTGCAGACTGCAGTATGCAGTCATTGTTTCTTATAAATGCCTTGGAACAGACAGGACATCAGTAAGGTCAGACTAGTACAAGTGTACAGAAAGAAAGACGAGGCGAGGTAGGCCGATAAAAGACGAAGATTAGGAAAGGGCAGCGGGGATCGGAGTAATGGGGTGACGTGAAGGACAAAGCAGGAGGAGAGAACATCTGTTACCTTCAATGATGTGTTTTCTGTTGAGGCCCCGCTCTGTCTCTGCCCTGGAACATGAAGGAAAGAAATACGTGTGAACGTACGTGTGCACACATAAAGGAGATATACGAAGTCTACACACTCCTACTCAAATGCCAGGTTTTTGGGAGAGGGGGGGAAAAAAAAGACTTTAATTCATTGAAAATGTTCATGTTCAAGATATGGTTATGGTCCACTGAATTCAAGGTTGAACTTTTTGGCCATAATTACAAAAAGTACTTTTGGTGCCTTTGTTAAGTTTGAAATAGTCTGTGTTAGCATAGAACATTCATGCTTTTGCTGGTAAGGAAAGAAAATGTCAGGAAAAGTCAACTAAAACAACTGAACTTTATCTAGGGTTAATTGGACACTTTAACTCATTCACTCCCAGCCATATCCATTGAAGCAATCCCGTTCGCTTCCGGCTGTTTTACTGGATTTTGGCTGATTTTGCAGGGCCAACAAAATATTGTGTTATATTGCTATACAAACATGGAACCTACCAAAAGCAAGATTAGAGTCTCTTCTGTCATCTGGTAAAAAAACTAAATTTCTATCTGTTTCTGTTTTGCAGCAATTAACATTACAATTTATCTACCAGTAAGTTTTATCATTATTCACAAATCTGTTTAAAACTGTAGGGAAAACAGCTTGTTGCAACATGGCTGTGGTTGATTTCTTATACTCTTTTGCCATCTGCTGGCCGTTTTTGTAATAACTACCATGGTTTCAACCGTTCTCTTCAGTTCAGAGGCTGCATCAAAGCCTTCTTTTATACATTTTTAATGTTCTTTTATGAGTCTAGCATAAAAGAAGATTAAAAATGTATAAATACGTCTTTGGGACACTAGTAATATTTAAAATATTTATATGTTTTTGGGAACAAATTAGTTAAGTGGTAGCAGGTTTGTGTTGACTCATGTTTAACAAGAGTTTGAACATGATTGGTTCATTTTAAATACAGCCCAGTTATATGAGGATGTGTACACTTATGCAGCATGTAATTATTGACTATTTTTACTTTCCCTCTTAATGTGTTGACTCATGTTTAACATGAGTTTGAACATGATTGGTTCATTTTAAATACAGCCCAGTTATATGAGGGTGTGTACACTTATGCAAACATGTACTTATTGACTATTTTTACTTTACCTCTTAATGTGTTGACTCATGTTTAACATGAGTTTGAACATGATTGGTTCATTTTAAATACAGCCCAGTTATATGAGGGTGTGTACACTTATGCAAACATGTACTTATTGACTATTTTTACTTTACCTCTTAATGTGTTGACTCATGTTTAACATGAGTTTGAACATGATTGGTTCATTTTAAATACAGCCCAGTTATATGAGGGTGTGTACACTTATGCAAACATGTACTTATTGACTATTTTTACTTTCCCTCTTAATGTGTTGACTCGTGTTTAACATGAGTTTGAACATGATTGGTTAATTTTAAATACAGCCCAGTTATATGAGGGTGCGTACACTTATGCAACATGTAATTATTGTAATTATTGACTATTTTTACTTTCCCTCTTAAAAAAAAGAAAAGAAAAGAAAATCGTCTAGGTGATAGTTCACACTAACTGGTGGAAAAAGTTGATGTTTTATATACTGTAGGTGTTATTATTTTATGTTACAAAAACCTGCCATTTGTAAAGTAGACCACTGTATCTGATCATTGTTTTTGACAACAAAGTGGAGAATCTATCTAGCAGCCAAGGATATTGGTGGGGAAATTATAGCAATGACACAAGTTCCCTCCCAGGAAACAAAGCGATCAATTTCTGGAAGTTCCATCTCATTTCTGGACAAACTTCAAGATAAAGTGCAGCATTATAGGCCGCAATGTTGATTTTACGTCAACGCTGAGGACAACATTAGCATTCCCGCCTGCTTTCGCTGTAATTGAAATTCGATATGCACGCTCAATTTCCGTATGCACCTACTCTGGAGGGAGCATCTAAATGCTTCTCTATCTTATGTTTGCCATTTACTTTCCTTCTTTGCGGTCTGTTGAAGAGATTTATATTTTCCATAAGCGTTTGTTAACAGTTATTTTGCCCTCAGTTCAAACTTTTATACGGATTATTCGCTCTTGTCTCAGCCTGGGTAATAATTATGTATTACAAACATAATATACGGTAATGATAACTGCATGCATCCATGGCTCATTTACCTTTTGAGCGCAAGAGTGCATTCAAAAGAATAAATATATAGAGTACAATAGCTGTTAAGTGGTTCATTCTGGAATATATTCCACATCGATGACAGCATGAGTAGAATACAGTGGTGCCTTGAGATACTGTAGATAGATACTGAGTTTAATTTAATTCGTCCCGCTCATCTCATTAAGCTGCTGTAATATGAGTCGTTCTTGTTGTTGGAGTAAAAACAAAAAAAAATAGTAATAAAAAACAATAAATTCACAACATAAAAACACCATAAAACACAAAGAATGCTGAGTAAAAATGTGTTTTAAGACAAGTTTTAAAAATGGACAGAGAAGGGGGGATTGCCTCAATTTTAGGGGGAGGTCGTTCCAACGGGAATAGTAATTGAAAATACTCGATCTCCTTTGATACTCCGATTAGTCCTCGGTATCTCCAGTAGTGTTTGGTCCACAGACCTGAGGCACCTGGCAGGTGCGTAGGTGGAGGAGCTCAAAGAGGTAAAGCGGGGGGTGAAACCATTTGATGATTTGAAAACAAATAAAATAATCTTAAAATGAACTCCAGTTGCCGAAGATGAAAAAAAATATGGATTTAACAACAGCACCATTTTGCTGGCCCAATTTAAAATCACGGTCCAATGTTAAACCCAAACCCAAGTTCGAGAAGGCGCTAGGGGGCCCCAAGTCAGCAGGATGGGATGTACAAGGGCCACTGGGACCAAAACCATAACTGGTGTTTTCTTTTCAGTCAAGCCTTGATTTCCTCCAGACAGGACAAAAGTGGCCTTGACTAGAAAGCGTCATTTTTACTTAGCGGGACAGAAGTAGACTGTAGCAGTAGACAGAAAAATGTTTTCTTGAGATGAAACCCAGGGGCAACAAATACAATGAAAACATCAGGGGCCCCGACATTGATCCCTGTGGAACACCATATGGGATTGGGAAGATTGGGACATAGATGTGACTCTCATCTGCATAGCTGTAGACAGAAATACATTGCTTTCTTAAGATGGAACGTAGGGGCAACAAATACAATGAAAACATCAGGGGCCCCGACATTGAACCCTGTGGAACACCATACAACATTGGGGCAGTGGGACTAAGAGCAACCAAGGCTAACACAAAAACTCCTGTCTGCCAATTAAGATCTAAACCACTCTATTCATTAGCCTATCTATGGCATTTCCAATGATATGTTAGCACTAAGCTAGCAGTCCTTCACAAATTTTGCAGCTTTAATAAATACACCATACAATTCTGTCTTTATTTGGTCTAGTTTGGCAATCGACTTCAACTGAGAGTCTAAATAAACAGCTTGAAGCCTCTTTTTGAATAACTGTTCACTAACTGCCAAACAGCTTGATGTGAAAAGTGAGTCTCCAAAAACTCGTCATCGGGGTCATTTATATCTCAAGGCACCTCTTGTACTGTTATCTTTAATTTGATCAACACTACACTTATATAATGGTGATGTACCTCATATAATGTGATAGATAGAAGAAAAATGTGCACGCACTTCCATTAGTAATGTGACTAATACAGACTCCATCAAAAACAAACAAATGGTGGAAAAAAGGAGCGAGGACAATTCACGTTGCCTGCGGGTTTTAAAAAACAATTCCCCGTCATGCTTGTTTTGGTTGAGGTGAATGTTCTGTAATGCGTATCTCGCAACTGGTAAATAAATACACGCACATTTCACGGACACACATTTCCACACTTACTTTCCTCCCCAGTAGAGTTTTGTGGTGATCACCAGACTGGATCGCCTAAGGGAAGACAAACAGAGTTTTGAAAAGCATGACCATTTGATTTTGAAGTCCTTCTCTTAAATGTGGGTCTTGTTTAATGCACTATGGGAGATAATATAACTTGTTTTGTTTTGTTTTTTCCCCCAAATGCACTGGTGGTTAATAATTAATTAGTCAGGCTTTTACAATCTTTTTTTTTTTTCTTTTTTTTTTTTTTATGGCATTCTTTAACTTCATTTTAGCCCAACTTTACTTTCTCCCATGTTGTAGTCAAGAGTAAAAAAACAAAAACAAAATATTACTAATTCCAGGTTACTCACACAGATGAAGCCCATTTATGTGAAATTTAGCATTTGTATGAGTACAATTGAGAAGTGAGTGACACAGCAACTGAACATAACTAGCTTCAAAATTGTAATTAATCCTCTCAGATTAACTTTATATGCGCTAGCATGGCATCGGAATGAGTAATGAAGATGATTAATGGCCTTTGCACTGTAACTTGGCAGCAGAGGAACACAATGCTTGGCCCAAAAAAAAAAAAAAACACTACCACTTGGATTCACCTCAACAAAAGTGTCTTGTATAGAATCATAATTACAGTACTGCATCCTTTAAGCTTTCAAATGATCACAAGCTGCATAACCCTGGTGCAGTTTTTAGCAAGACACATACAAAAATGCAACCCAATACCAAATGTAAGCGTTGACAGATAATAATAATAACAATAATAATAATAATAATAATAATAATAATAATAATAATAATATTTAGAAGGAGGATTTTCACAACCTTTGGTAATTTCAGCAAATTTAATCTCGCACTGTATTTCCCTCCAAAAATATTGGAACAGTGGGGGGTAATTCCTCTTATTCAGCTTTATTAATATAAATTGCAAAGTATTTACATCTCAATCGGATCTGCTTTTTCGCACAAAAAGTGTTGACTATTGATGGTGGGTTTTAGATTTTGGGTTTTGCCCGTATAGATGTAGGTGTAACCAACATAAAAATCAAAGAGCTGTGAATGTGTGAAATGAAAAGTAAAAAAATTGTAAATAACAATAACAGATGTGGGAATGCTGAAGCAATAAATGAAAATTTTATAACCACAGGTTAAAAATTATGTTTTTTTTCCTATACACTGTAACAAATTTCAGTAAAATTTACAGTAAAACAATTACAACATTATCATGTTTTTCAATTTTACAGTACTTAACTGTATACAGCAATGCATTATGGGTAAAATAAAGTGGATTATGGGTAAAAACAAAGTACCGTAATTTGCTGTATAATTTAGCAGTCAAATACTGTAAATTTTACAACAACTATGTTTCGGCATTAAAGTCCCGGTATAATACCTCCCCTTGATTTGGGACCTTTTTCTCCCCCCTAGCATTTACATGACAGTTTTTGGCATTTACACAAACAACAGCGTCGCTGTCTAAAATGTTCACATCTCAAGATGTTTTCTAAAGTTTGTGCTGTCATGCATAAAACACCCCCGCTGCTGCTGTGGCAAGGAAAGGCCAAATTGCGATGGGAAACAAGTCATGTAAACAACCCTTTACAAGTTTGATTAATTTCGTGCTGAGCAGATGTTAACTGGCAAAATGTATTGGGAATGTGTAAGCAGCATATACAGTACCTCCAGCACTTTTTCCTGATGATGTTTCCCAGGATTACCTCGGCTCTGTAAACAAACAAAACGCCACGGGGCACAACAGATCTCAATGCTGATTAGATTGTAGCCATTTCTTTGAGCGCACGACTGTTATCTAACATCAACCGCGCAAACTACATTTCACCAGCAAAATTACAAGATTGTTCCTGCTCATTATATTTACAGAGGCTATCAAAGTTGGAAAAAACATGAACATAATGTGTAGCCCCAAGTGAGGAATGCATTACTACTGCTGCATTGTGAACTGAATAAAAATGTGTCTAAACCTTGTCAACAAGGAGACGATCACTCACTTTCCGCCCGAGTACACCTCTGCCGTGTCAAACAGGTTGACCCCGCTCTCGTACGCAATAGTCATCAGCTGCTCGGCCACCTGACACACACAGGGAATGGTTGCCCTTGTGAACGTTAATAACACCCACTCGGCTACCGACTTCAAAAAGACGGGCCTTGAAATTCCCTTAAGAATTGAACTCATCATCAAGTCTGCAGGCTGCTAGCTGATTAAAGTTTTTTTTTACGTTGCAGTCTATTTTGGCCTTCAGCTAATCAGAGCCATACATGGATTAGCTACATCCAATATGATGGCAATCTTTACTTGTGCATAATTCATTTTTGAATCGGTTTATTCCAGTGGGGATCAGATGAGTTGACTCCAGGTCAAATGCTTCCCCCCACTGGGGGGGTTAAAACCAATTTGAAAAGAAGTATTACAAATATTACGTTCTTGGTGATTGCCAATAGAGGAGCAGCTCTCTACCTTTTAAGTATTACAAAGTCAACACAATGCTTGAGATATATAAATACGTACCGGTATATATAATATGTATATAGCCATACCGGGCCTTATGTCAAGGTATTGGGACTCGCTACGCGGCCGATACCAGTATCAGCCTTGTGGTCGTTTTACAATCAATAACTAGACATGAGAAGAATGGAAAATTGGTATTAATTCAAGCTATTTTATTTAAAAATGCTATATTAAAGGCGCAGTTTGCCGGATTCACTAAGGAAAATGCACTTTTTAAATACAGGATGTACACACTTTAACTTTCTCTCAGTCTACACATCTGTGTTTATGTTCATCTTTGGTGGTGATTTCATCCTAAACCCCCACCCCCCCAGCCTGTATTTTGCCATTTTGTGTTTGTTTCGTAAACAGCGAGACGTTTCTGTGGAAAGACAGTGTTTACACCCCTCCAGCCAATTGCAGAGCGGGGGGGTGGCGTGTCGCAAACGGGGCCGGGCGAACGCGTCGGCTGCGTGACGTCACTCCCGCGGCAATTTGAAAGCATGCACGGATTTTTTTTTTCTTCACTCACTCATTCACACACGTAAGCTTCTGTGAGTGAGTGTGAAAAAAATAATAATCCAATAATAATTCCACAAATCGGCTCTGATGGGAGAGTCATTTGTTCTTTGGTGGTCTAATCTACTGACTAGCTTTTAACTTTACTTTTAATTTTACGTATCTGTGACCATAGAAACTAAAAGGTTTCTTTCTCTGTTACAGTTACTGTAACTTAGTTACTTTTCTATCCATCCATCAATTATGTCCTCTCTCCAACATAAGCAATTGAGAGGTCCGTAAGAGCAACAAGCATCCTAGAGTTTTATTGGTTAATTCTCCCTTTGACGTTTTCTCAATGAAGCCGTTTTACAAATGTGCCAAATGGGAGACATTTAATTGGATGTCACAAGCGCTCAGTCGCTACAGTTTGCTGGCATTAATGAATTTGTTGGAACATCTGCCCGTGGCTTGTAATTGCTGAGGGATGGAACTTGACGCGGTGTCTTACCTCATCTGAGATCTGACCGCCGAATGTCACCCACGTGCCTGTTGAGCCAAACATCAATGTCAAAATATTTGGAATGCGAAAACTATCACAGCCAAATGTTTAATCCTGTGGGCTTTGCAGCATGTCTTAGAATGTCAATTTTATTTTTAGACTTGACTGGGGGAAAAAATAAATAAAAAAAATTAACAACATGCTGGCTTTTGAGGCCAGCTGCTTTTTTCTTCAAATAGGAAAATTATTCATCGCAATGTATATGTTTTGTGTATAATGATAATGTGGAATAGAATCTTTATGCATACATTACATTACCCAGTGTTACAGAGGATTAGGTTCACATAATTCTAGACACAGTCGCTGGTGGGTGTCATGGTCCCAATTGCCAAACATGGTGGATGAAGTTCCAACTACCGTGCAAGTTTTGGACTTGCACACGGACCATAGATGCATGCACATGTGTCTAACACAATTTTCATATATATATATATATATATATATTTTTTTTTTATGTATTTATATATATATATATATATATATATATATATATATATATATATGTATATATATATATATATATATATATATATATATATATATATATATATATATGTATTTATATATATATATATATATAAAAATACATAAATATATATATATATATATAAATACATAAATATATATATATATATATAAATACATATATATATATATATATATATATATATATATATATATATATATATATATATATATATATATATATATATATATATATATATATATATATATATATATATATATATATATATATGTATGTATTGATATATATATATATATGTCATGGGGTTTGCTCCCAAACCTTTCTGCATCCCCATCTTATAGTGCTTGTGAATGAAAAGCTAATGTTTAGAGGTGTTAGACGATTAAATTTTTTAATCAGAATTAATCGCATGACTTCAGTAGTTAACTCACGATTAATCACAAATTTTAGATCTGAATTTTTTGTTTTTTTTCCTAATTTTTCATTCTCTTGTTCACATGAAAGTGGAAAAGAAATGTTGATACAGTAATTTCATCATAATTCATAAAATTGAGTTAAAATTAAAAAGATGTACTGTACTCTTAAAAAAAAAGTCTGATATTGATTTGTGTTTAGGTCATTTTTCTGCCACTAGATGGCATAATTGCATTTGTAAGACATTGTGACAGCTCGGCCTCAGTGCATTAGTCTTTTCATTTTAAGAGCTATCTAATCTTTAACATGAAGTAACTTGTGAAATTCTGCACATTTTTAAAATTGTAAAATACAACTTGACCCCAGTTTATACAAATATATACATTATGATTAAATTTATTAGACGTGGACGCTTCTGCTGCGTTGCGACTGGAATTCCCCCAGTACAGGCTTTCCAAGTAAGGGGCGGTTATTAATCGCGTGTTAAAAAATGAGTGGCATGAAAGGAATTTTAAATTAACTGAAAATTCACACGCTAATTTTGACACCCCCACTAATGTTACATCTTAATGAATATGCAAAAATGTCCGCTTACAGACACAAACCTCTGTCCATCAAGCTTCCCTTGATAGTTTCAAAACCCAGGAATGTGACGCTCCCACCGTGCAGATCTTTATGACTGCGAATATCTAATCTCCGAATGTTTACCTCAGTCCAAATAGTAAATTCCTTCCCCTGCGTGAGAAGAGAGCCAAATTATACACTCTCCCTGTTCAGTTTGTTCACCAGTAAACCCCATACCATTACCGATGTCATTTTATTTTTCAATACTGAAGAGTTCGGTGAATGCACATAGGAAACTGTTGGTGTTCAGTACTTCCAACAAGATAAGAACCACTGCTCTATTGGTTATTTGTCTATCGAGTTAAAGCTCTGAAAGCAAAGACACTACATAAAGTGTATCCGTAGTTGTAACCTTTTATATCCTCATTAAAAGTCTGAAAATGGGCTGGTGCGGACGGACAGGCAACACCTGTTATCTGTCTGCAGCTCAAAGAGGCTCAAGAGCGAATCGGGGTATTGTGGCTATCAATACACATCCCCCGTGTGAAGGATCACGTTCCCTCTGTGAGGCCATGCGCAGGCGGATTTAACGGATAATGGCCACAGCATTAGGGATATCTGCACAATTTAATGAGATCCAATCTAAAGAACTGCATACAAATCGGCATTTATAAAAGGTAAGATTCAGACCATTGACGAACAACTCGTATGTTGGGGTACTTGCCAGTCGAGGTATCGCCGTGAATCTTTCATTTCTCAACATGAAGCCGGTTTCATTTTCATTGGCCTCCCCTCGGACATGGACTTACTCAGAAATTCATATATCAAATAATGTCACATTTTTTTGGAGCGCCCTACTGTATAAAAGTGCTCGATTGTTTTCCTATGCTGTGGCCACATTCCTTTAAATATCACTGCACATCTCATTCACAGAATTTCTGTCAAAAAGAAATATGCCTCGGGGTCGGCTGGTTCTGGAAAACACTCTATCATTTCATTGTTTTGTTTTTGCTACGTTTTTCGGTGCCTTCCCAGACAGCATGTCCTGCAGGCGACTTGGCACACACACACAGTACATGCTCAAGTGCAGAGCAGACACACACATTCATATACAGCGAGTATGCACGCCCACACGCAAAGACTGTATGAAATGAATAAATGTTTGATGAGCGATAATTGTGCACCGTTATCGATTAAATATTAACGGCGAAATATTAACACCTGCAAAACAGATTTGCATAGTCTCACATTCAACAAGTATGAATGATGCATGACTAGATATAACAAGAATGAAATTAAAAAAAAAACATCCTTCTGTGCTGTGCATGCACCTCGTTCTCCCTCAAGTCAAGTTTGCACTTGACTGCTTGTGAAATCGTTAGATGTGCTCTCGAATGCTAATTAAATGTACTCACCGAGGCCCAGACAGGAGACACGCAACCCGGATTTCCCAAGATTCCTGTGGAGGGAAACAGAATATGACTCACGTCACTTGCGTTTAAGGATCCACATGTGATTTGTTGCATTTGAAGAGAGGTTGTCGAGCATCTATTTTTTACACATTCATTAATGTCATTATCAGAATTACACTGTTGGGGACAAAAATGTCAAAAACAAATAATAAATAATAAGTGAAAATATAAATGGACATAAAAATATAATTGAAAAATAAATTTTAAAAAAATAATATGAATGGAAATAAAAGCAACACAATATTGACATAGATAAAAGTAGAAAAAATAAAAAAGAGATTAAAAATAAGAATAAGTGTGGATATAAATACAAACACAAATATATAAATATTAAATTAAATATCAATGAATAAAAACACTACTCATTTATTTTTGAATGTGATATATATATATATATATATATATATATATATATATATATATATATATATATATATATATATATATATATATATATATATAATATATATATATATATATGTAGGGCGGCACGGGGTTTGACTGGTTAGCACGTCTGCCTCCCAGTTCTGAGGACTCGGGTTCGAGTCCAGTCTCCGGCCTTCCTGGTTGGACTTTGCATGTTCTCCCCGTGGAGAACGTGGGTCCCACGTGGGTCTTCTCCGGGTACTCCGGTCTCCTCCCACATTCCAAATACATGCATGGCAGGCTAATTGGACGCTCCGAATTGTCCCTAGGTGTGCTTGTGCGTATGGATGGTTGTTTGTCTCTGTGTGCCCTGCGATTGGCTGGCAACCAATCCAGTCAGCTGAGATAGGCTCCAGCACCCCCCGCAACCCTTGTGAGGAATAAGCAGTCAAGAAGAACTTGTTACCAAGGAGGCACTGAGGTCATTGGAAAACAGCTTCACTGTTGATGCTGACTGCTCCTCCTAACTTCCTCATCGAAACTTCATCTACATCCAGCTGCTCCACGGCGGCGCAGAGCTGCACTCTCATTTCTCGTTAATGCCAAGGAAGATGAGCTAAGAGTTTTTGTTGCCTCCCTGGCCCCAAACATCGCAGATGGGCTCTCCGTCTCGTTTACCATCAGAGCGCCAACTGCGAGGGGGACAACCTGCGTCGCAATTGTGATGACAACGGCGCAGAAAGTGGCAGTTAGAGCGGATTGCTCTCCTTCCAGCTGCCACGTGTGTCTTCCCGCAGAGTGATATATGTGCAGGATATGTAAAGAAACAGCACATTGAGATGGATTTGTTTTCGCACAATCATCAAGGTTGTGTCCAAAGGGACAAACTCATTTGGCAATTCAGCATGAAGCATTCATTCATAACTAATGATCTGTCCAAATCGAGCTTCTACTCTTAAATGGCAATTCAATAAAAGTAGAAAAATACACCAGAGAGATAAAAGCTAGTGTCAACAAAGCAGTCCAGTTTTACACCACAATACAACCACAATAACAAATACATCCTTAAACTAGACTAAGTGCAATTTCTGAAGAAATTGCGTGGGAATGCTGAAAGCCAAATGCTAATAGCTGAATGCTAATAGAAGAATGCTAATGAAGGAAATAAAAAGAAATCCGTGAAAATTATAAAGTAATTAACTATTAATTACTAGTAATAGTAGTAGTAGTAGTAGTAGTTGTAGTAGTAGTAGTAGTTGTTGTAGTAGAAACAGTATTACTAGTAGTAGTATTACTAGTAATTATTTAGTAACTTGTAGTTAAATAACAAATGCAAACCCATTTCACTTAATTAGCTCACTTTAGTATCTGCAACTTGCGTGAAGTCGAGCTGCATCAGGCTACTGCTTTGCTATGCTAGCAGAAAACAGGAAGCGACCTAATCGAGCTCTAGAAGTTAAACATATCAATTTTACCTTTTTTAATTTTACTTGCAACTAATTATTATAAACAATATAGTCTGACAAATTACACAAAGATAATAGGAAAATAAAAACAGTTATAAAAATATGTTATTTATATGGATCCCGTCTGAAACTCACTTGAAAACATCACTTGAAAACATCACTTTTAAAAACAAACTGAACAATGTTACGAGACTGCGCACTTTGTGGCAAAGTGACAGCTAGTTAAGCTAGCTAACCGCTATATGGCTACTTCTGAGAAAACTATTCAACAAGGGCTTTAGATTAACAATGTCTGTGTGATCTTTGCACTACTCTATAATGAGGGCAATGGTATTCAGAAAAGGAATATTTTTGAGGGGGAAAATAAAATCCTGTAAAAAAAATCAAAAAAAAAATCTAATTTACTATGAGGAATATGAAACATCACGAGCATCTGACTTATTAAAAATAAAACTAGGAGACAGACCCAAATGCAAGTTTGGGATATAGCATGGGAGAGTTGGATTTGAAGCCTCCTTTCTTGTGATCTATAATAGAAGGGGTGCTCTGATCTGGGTGTGAGTGTGCATATGTGTGAGTTTGTGACTTCTAAAAGGATATCTGAGGACAAACCATAATCCCTGCATATATACTGTATATCTGAATGTGTTGTGAACCAATTGAATTTCTTTTACGCGATTTAAATTACTAAATAAAACTGTATGTAATTGGACACGAGTTCAATACACTACAACATTAGAAATGTGAACCATAATGAAATCCAATACAGGTGCTATATCAAAAGTTGTACACTCTATCTCTATATTAAGCCCAAAATGATTCTTACCCTGGCCAAATTACGTCTAAAGTATTTCTTTATTTAATGAATAGCCAGCTAGCTAGCAAACTAGAATCTAGCCAGCTAGCAAACTAACTAGCTAGAGTCTAGATCAGACAGACAGACAGACAGATAGATAGTTGTTAACTAAAAAGAACTATTTTCAGACCTTAACATCGAGTTGAAGTTTGTCTCACACCTAAAAGACTGTTTCAGATTTTAGCAGCATAAAACTGAAACACAGCCTAGATAGATAGATAGATAGATAGATAGATAGAAAGAAATAATACTCTCAGTTGTCATATACACAACTAAAAAGAACTATTTTCAGACCTCATCATTGAGTTGAAGTTGGTCTCATACGGTCTTATACGGTAGTATTTCCTGGTTCTCGTCAGGACTTGAGCAGCAGCATTCTAGATGTACTGCAGCTGTCTTATAGCTTGTTTATAGAACCGAGTGAGGAGGCCGTTACAGTAGTCGAACCTGTTCAAGACATGCCTGTATTAATCTCTCGGGAGTCATTTGTAGACACTATTCCTTTTATTCTGGCATTGTTTTAGAAGATAAAAAGGCTCTGGTGTTGTGAATTTAATGTGGCTGTTAAAATCCAGGTCAAGTACTCCAGTGCTATATTCCGCTAGGTTTCTAACTTGATTTTAAAGTTATAGAGAGAGAGGTGACCGAATCAAGGTGACCGATAACATTTTCTTTTCTTTTTCCTTTTTTCCTGTGGGCAACATACAATGATTCAATTTTATCTGACTCGAGCTGGAGAAAATTGTTTTGCATCCACATATTGATCTTTGATGCAGTGAGAGAGTGAAACTACAGGCATATTTTCACCGGCTGCTGTCATGACATGTACATCTGAGTTGTGGTGGCTAAACTTAATAGCTTTTTATTAGGTCGTGAAAGCATTTAAAGAACAACAAGGGTCACAAGCTTGACCTTTGGGGAACCCCACAGTTCGTAGCACGTGTTTAAGACACGGTTACCAATTTAACAGCACATTTTAAACAGTTTGGAGAAGTACACCAGCAATTACCACCCAGTGTTCAATATGTCTTACTACTTTGGGAATTATGGAAATTATTCTCCAAATGTCCTGAATTCGTTAACTATTTTTGAAGTGGCAATGGTTTTCAATAAATGTAAGAGGAGGTAAGTATGTGAAAATCTCTTCATTTGGGAATTGCACTGTGAACATATTGGAATAATGAGAATAGTTCCTAATATGTCATGAATGAACCAAATACCGTATTTTCCGCACTATAAGGCACACGTAAAAGCCTTCAATTTTTTCAAAAGCTGACCATGCGCCTTATAATCCAGTGCGCCTTATATATGGATCAATATTGAGCCGCAACAGGTCTCGCTGTCAAGACGCTATCGGTGACCCTGCACGATCGGTGACGCGCATGCGCAGAAGATCCCGCCATCTTGGATCGCTAGCTAATACTAATACTTTAACTCAGAGAAAATAATAAAACAGCTGTTTATTCATTTTGGGAGTGAATGGAGTTGTCAGAAAGCTGGTTTGTAAACTATTAATAAAGTTTGACCTTTAAAGTTAGACCTATCTGACTGTTTTGTTGACATTCCCTTTAGCGCAGCACCATCTAATGGATGCATAACGTAACCCCAGCCTCTACTGTAGCGCCATATATATGGAAAAAGTTTTAAAATATGTCATTCATTGAAGGTGCGCCATATAATGCGGTGCGCCTTATATATGGAAAAAGTTCGGAAATATGTCATTCATTGAAGGTGCGCCTTATAGTGCGGAAAATACGGTATCTTTAAGTTGGAATGTTTTGGATCAGTCCAACAATGTAGAAGTAGGCGGTATACATGTCCAATATCAATATTTAGGATTTTTACTGTGACAGGTGTGGAATTTTTGGAACGTGTCAAATACTCTTAAGCATTTAAACACGACGTAACACAATACCGAAGAAGCCAGCCCTCCAGAGCTTCACATTGCCGAATGATAAAAACACATCATCTAAACATAGACAGCGAGGACTCCATCCGAAGGACAAGTTGACTGTGCAAAGTTAAGACATCAACAACTTTGCAAGCCACTGTGCGCCTCGGTCCCTCGTGGTTGGACGGTGCCCCAAAGAAGCCTTGAAGAAAGATGACAAATGAGTCACTTGAAGACGCCCGCTCACACAAAACCTGTCACCACTTATGAGCATCCCGCCAGCCAGCCGCTATCCAGTATGGCGCTTCTATTCTGGCATGATTCCATTCCAACACGACAGCTAGCTAATAAATCAACATCTGGCTGTGTTATGTCCTTAAATCTTCAGAGAAATTGCCTCCTATTGTGTGATATGGTCACACCAAGGCATTTCTCATCATTTTTTATCATCAGGTTCCTGACTCTAGATTGCTCAAATCAATATTTGTCATAGAACTGTTTTGTCAAGTAAACAGATAAAACTCCTCCTGCCCCTAGGGGGATTATGGTAGACAAAACAAACCCACACAAGACAACACTGATGGGCAGAAAAGGATTAGCCAACGCCCGCCTCTTCGGTTCACACTCGTTTCCCTAATGGCCTCCACAATGAAAACAAACAGGGAGAAAGATCTCTTTAATCGCAACATATAAAAAGCCGTGGGGAAATTGAGCAATTTGAAATGAATAGATAATAAACATGACAAGTGGGAGACAAATGAGTTGAGAGGGGGAAAAAGGGAACAGGGCAGACACAAGCAACAGACTAACAGGGCTGCAAATCCGAGCCTCAAGTGGAAGCACATCACACGCCCTCTACGCATAAAGCATTCTATATGACAAAGAACGACAAACTGAGAATGACAGGCTGCTCCCTACAGGCTTCTGCACAGCGCGCAATGAGCGTGCGCGGGTATAAATGTGACAGCATTCTTTGTATTCACTTCCAAAACTGCTCCAACTTTCAATGCGATTGAAAGTCCTTTAATACCTAACCCCCCTGACAATTCATCTTCACATCAGGCATTTGATTCAATTTCCTTGACACACTAGGGCAGTGATTCTTAAGGTACTGAACCGGGACCCCACCAGTTTCCTATTCACATTCACAGAACCCTTCTTTATTGAAAAATGAAATATGATTAAGATCGAACGCAGGATCAGCAGATACAATAAAAACAACAGAGGCCCCAGAATGGAACCCTGTGGAACACCAAACGTTGTGTTATACATCGCCACCTTTTTAAAATAATTGCCTAAGTAAGTTCAGGAAACACAAAAAAATTGAACCACTTGCATCATGAAGAGATGATTCAGGCAAAAAAAAAAAAAAAAATGTAAAAAAAAAATGACATAAGCAATTATTTTAAGATGGTGACGATATGCAAATTCATATTGCACATATTCATCCAACCGTTTTTTTTTTGTTTGTTTGTTTTTTTTTGCTCGACATACTATGGATTACAATGATAAAGACAATCACACGACGTACCATGACTTAAGCCACAAGTCAACTGAGCACAGCAAATTCCCAGCAGCACAGATAGGCCAAGCAATGTAGCCCTGTGCCGAACCCCTGACGCTGACTCATCGAACCCCTGTGATTCGATCGAACCCACGTTGAGAGCCACTAGGGCTGATCGATTATCAAGAAAATATTAATCACGATTAATATGGTAATAATTGAAATCAAGATTAGTACAATCATTTGTTTTCTGGTACAAAACAAGAAAATGAACATGTAAACTATAATTATGCAAGTTCCTTTTGGACCAAACATGATTTATTAAATTAGTCATTTAAAAATAAAAATATATACATTTTAAAAACCCAATAATCTTTTATTTTATGTTCAAGAATAGATTATGCCGATTTTGTAGTGTGATAATTGTAAATTGTAATTGAATTTTGATGAATTACACAGCCACTACTTTAGGAAGAATAATCCCTTTTAGACCTACTGTTCTACAAATTAATGCAACAAAAGTGAGGACACCCCTCACATGTTTTAATCATTTTCAACAAAAGTGAAAAAATATATACTTTTCTATGATATTAAGTGTTTAACAGTGTAAATTAACTTTCCCCTCAAAATAACTCAGCCATTCTTAATGTGTAAACTACTGGCAACAAAAGTGAGAAAACCTCTTAGTGAAAATGCAAATATATATATATATATATATATATATAGTTTGATACACGCTTCTCAAATGACCACACATTCTACAGCTACAAATCTAATTTAAATCTTTCAGATCCAAGATGTGGTTAGCACGTCCGCCTCCCAATTCTGAGGACTCGGGTTCGATTCCAGGCTCCGGCCTTGCTGGGTGGAGTTTGCATGTTCTCCCCGTGCCCTCGTGGGTCTTCTCCGGGTACTCCGGTCTCCTCCCACATTCCAAAGACATGCATGGCAGGTTAATTGGGCGCTCCGAATTGTCCCTAGGTGTGCGTGTGAGTGTGGATGGTTGTTCGTCTCTGTGTGCCCTGCGATTGGCTGGCAACCAGTCCGGGGTGTCCCCCGCCTACTGCCCGGAGCCAGCTGAGATAGGCACCAGCACCCCCCGCGACCCTTGTGAGGAATTAACGTTCAGGAAAATGGATGGATGGATGGATGGATGGATGGATGGATGGATGGATGGTATGGATGGATTCAGATCCAAGACGATAGCTGTTGACTCATTGCAGGTTACAAACATTTAAACCACAGCAAAGGTTTGTGTGCTTTGGCTTCAACATTCAACATTTCCTTCCAAAGGCATTAAAATAATGTGTGTGGGAAAAGCTACGAAACTCCCCACACTGAGCAGCTGTATTTCAGAGCCGGTGGCCTGTGGGTTGATCCTTTATTGAAGAATATGTGGGCAGATCTGAAGTGCTTGATTCACTGTGTTGTGAATTTCAGTCAGAGAGAGAGAAAAAAAAAAAAACACATCAACAGAACTGGAAAGCCATCACGCAGAAAGTATGTCAGAAGATCTCCTAAGGTGTATTTTCAAAACCAAGTCAACTCAAAACTAAAATATAAATTGTGTATACACACTGGAAGGATGGATGGATAGATAAGAAATTTAATTCCACCAACAAAGCCTGCTTGTAAAAGTGCAAGTCATTACATTCTCAGAACATCAGCAGCTGTGTTTTGTTTTCTTCTTCATGCTTTCCAATTATTTTTGTATTTACTCTCTGTTTGCTAAAAAGGAAATAAAAAAACAGTTGACTCTAATCTTAAAACATTTTGCTTGTATAAAACATTTGGTGTTCCAATTAGAATGCAAAATGCGTTCAAGGTTTTTGCCAATTCAACTGAGAGCAAGGACATCTCTGTATTAGGGGAGCTTGCTTGCTCCAGGCTGAAATTATCACAGCTCAAGTGCTCTGTGCTCAAACACCAGTTACATTTTTTTTTTTTTTAAATAGAGGCAATGTGTACTTTTGCACTTCTGTTATTCACTGAAAAACTCACCAATTCGTGTTTATCGGTGCCCTTTCTGTAATGCCACAAAATGGCATCAAAGACCTGGCTAATCAGAAAGTAGTAATTGGTGTCAAGGAAGTATGTTGCTCTGTATTAAATAATGATAAAAACTAGACTAAGTGCAATTTATGGAGAAATTGCGTGGGAATGCTGAAAGCTGAATGCTAATGAAGTTAATTGAAAGATAAATTATGTGACAATCACAAAGTTTTAATGAATGAATAAAAAGAAAACTTGAACTGCAAGGTGGAATTTAATCATTTCAGTGAAATTATAATACATTTCCTGATATAATAGTCAGTCGGTATCAAACCATTGAATGTACTAAAATGTGGTCCAAATGGGGTTTGCACCCCGTGATGAAAGCCAACATGCAATTAATCATTTCAGTGAAATTGTAATGCATTTCCTGATATGATAGTCAGTTGTCATACCTTTATATCACTAAGCATAATTGCCATGGGTATATTTTCAATGTACATTTGGAGGTGGGATTCGAACCCACGACCTCCAGGTTGCTGGACAACGCACTTAACGAAGTGCTCCACTGAGCAGTATCAAACGTGGTAACAATGATAAGTTGTATGCATGTTTGTGGGCGTGGAAAGTGGTACTTAGAAAAAGTTCAATGTCAGTCCGAAAACTTGAAAACTTGACTAAGTGCAATTTCTGGAGAAATTGCGTGGGAATGCTAAAAACTGAATGCTAAGATTTGAATGCATGTGGAATGCTTATGAAGTAAATGGAGAGATAAATTATGAAATGATGACCTCCTGGTTACTGGACAATGCGCTTAACCAACTGTGCCACCGAGCAGTGTAAGACACCTGGTATTGATGATAAGTTATATGTACGGAAGTGGGAGTGGAAAGTGACACTTAGAAAAAGTTGATATTAAATGTTAAATTGTTCAAATACTGTAAGTAATGTGGAATCAGACGATAAAATTTTTAAGCGAGTTGAAATTTGAACAATGCTAATTGGAAGTATCATGTGGGAGTTGTTATGCGGCAAAAACATGTGGAGAATAAAAAAATCACAATAACATAGGTGGGAATGCAAGCATTCCCATAATGAATGGGGAAAAAGCTGACATATAACCGTAAGTAATGTAGAATCAGATGATATATATACCCCGGAAGGTGTGAATTTTTGAAGTTGAAATTTGAACAGTGTAAAAAAGCAAAAAAGTGAGGAGAATAAAAATCCGAATAACATATGTGGGATGCTTTCAGCATTCCCGCAATTAGAGAAACTAGAAACAGCCTCATCTGGCGGGAACTGCCCTTTGCCCTTTGTGCAGTGTCGCCACTATGGCAAAAAAAAAAAAGAGCAGTTTGGCTGAGTCAAAGTGTGCAGTGGAGCAAAAAGCCACATGATGGGCCCTGTCAGTGCGCAAGCACGCATGCAGCCAAGCGACGGAAGGCAGGCGTGCACACAACCATTGTCAACATGAACAAAAACAAATACAAACACTGAGTGATGGCAGTTTTCATGGGAGCCTCGTATTTAGTTGACGTCTTTAAGAGCAAAAAAGATGAGAGCCAATAGACAATACGGTCAGTTTATTGTGGTGACATGTTTCAGATTCAGTCAAAAAATGGTGAACTTTAAATGCATTTACACTGATATAAACAAACTTACACTTCTTTACTTGAACTCGCAGTTAAAGTTTATTGTTAAACTAGCACAAAAAACAACATTCTCCATTTTAACACTAACATGTTCAAGCAAACCATATAATTTCATGTAAACACCAGTCTGCTAGCTTAATGCTAACATATAATGTGACACATCATAGACAGGCTAGCGTGAAATAGCATAGATGATAATAATAAATATATAAATAATTATAAACCTTCAAACAACTGTTACTTTAGCACACAGAGTAGTAACACATCCAAACAGAGGACAAAACAAAACAATACCAACAAGCAGATTGTCCCTCAGGTTTCTCTGCAAAACCCGAAATAAATACTGTAAAGATGTAGTAAACACATCTAGAGGCTAAATAAATCACACAAGACTACAACTTTGTTTTTATAAAACAAATGGAGAATCTTGTAACAGCCTGAGGAAGATGCCCCCTACCCCACAAAGTAGGGATTTTAGACAACTTTTTTTTCCCCCAGACAAATGCCAGTATGAGGTCCGACACCACATGGACTTCTGATATATAAAATTTCAGTTAAAAAAAGACAATACATTGTGAACAATTCACTGACATGTCAAACTGCCGCATTATAGCGCCAACTGCTGTCAAGGAGGACTTACTTGATGACATTTTTTTTTTTTTTTTTGCCTATGTATCAGTTGCTGGTAAAGACAGGCACACATAGTACGCAATAGCTTAAAATAAGGCCAGTACTGGTACCTGCCCATTCATACCACAATATCATAATTTTACAATTTCGCATATTGGGGGCGGGGAAGTATATCTACACAAGACTCACATGTTAATATTAAAACAAATATGTGTATGCATATCTTTGAAAAAACACAGATAATCTTATTTTGGTGTTAAAATATTACATAAACTCCCCTTAAAATCAGTTCTTTGGATTCCAGTAAAGTTACTTCAATGGGCTTTGTTATTTTTTTTATTTTTTTCTAACTCTGTTAGATTTTATGGATTTAACTGTTTTATTTACCCTAATTTGTTCTAACCCTCATCTGTAGCACTTTATTATTATTATTATTATTATTATTATTATTATTATTATTATCCATCCATCCATCCATCTATCCATCCATCGATTTTCTTGACCGCTCATTCCTCACAAGGGTCGCAGGGGGTGCTGGCGCCTATCTCAGCTGGCTCTGGGCAGTAGGTGGGGTACACCCTGGACCGGTTGCCAGCCAATCGCATTATTATTATTATTATTATTATTATTATTATTATTATTATTATTGTTATTATTATTATTGTTATTATTATTATAAACAAAGTTTAAGCTTAGCTATGTTCTAGGGACACAGATGAGATCGCCATCTAGTGGACAGGAAGAGAACCACTTACCACGCTCAAACCTCTATTTCAAAAACGAAAACAAAAACAAAACAAAAAGATGGCTTAAAAAAAACGGCGATATAGCAGCAGACCACTGTAAGGTAGGCATGATCCAATTACGGTTTGACATGTTTTCGGAGGATTTGAGAAGTCAAGGTATCAATAACCGCTAATCCTGGCTGCCAGGGCAACATATGATTGGCTGCAGCGAAGTTGAGTTAAATTGCCTCCAATTAACTTTTTTTTTTCTCATTGTCAGCAGAGAGGGGAGGGCAGTGAACAGTTATGCATGGAGGAGGAGAAGGGAGGGAGCAATACGAAAGTGTGCAAACAAGGATTTCCTTCTCCTCGGTTGATTAAAGTACATTGGTAGGTAGGACAAGTACTAGCACAGTGCGAGTAGCCCATCGGTCTGTCCTCATGATGCGTCCTAACTTTCACGGATTTCCGTCAACACAACCAGGAAACAGAAATACACTGTAGAATTTCCAATCCAGCAACAGCAATCCTCCTCTGCTACGTCACACATTTGGGCCACTTTTCAGCTGCGTGTATCCTCCCATGAGTAACAAAAGGTCAAACTGCCGCGGAAGGTTGCGCGTGAGGGACCCTGCAGTTGGAGCGGCACTATTTTCGGATCGCCATGACAACTGAAAACGCCGCAGGTGGTTGTATTATTAGTTTATGCTCGGCATCTTCTTTTGCTTTGACTTCCTCCCGCCTTCGGATGCTTCCGCTGTGTCTCGCACATCCAGAGCAAATACATTATTGGCTTGTGTACGGAAGGCATCGTGTCCGTGCCAGCAGTTATTAAAAAAAGCAACACTCACAAGCGCGTCTGACTGAGAAAACGCTCTCGGAAGTGGTCAACCTTTTCTGGTTTCTCAGAGAATGTGTAAACAGTGTTACGGTTAACCTCGCTTTGTCGTGGGGGATACGTTTAAGACTCACCCGATATAGGTGAAAATCTACAGTATAGGAGTACAGTATAAACCTGGGGAAAAAACCCGCACATGCAGCACATACAAACATCACACCAAATCTCAAGACTTGTATATTTAAGCGACATTGAAGTATGTTATCATAGCGTAACGAGTGTCCCAGCTAATAAGCATAACGTCTTGTTGCCGGGGAGACAGCCTCCAGTCACACAGACACAGGAGGGATGGGAGAGGTGAAGGATAAGCATCCGGCAGCATCCCTCCCAGGAGAAAGTCCAGATTACGGTTGTTTTGGGAACAGGCCGACAATAATATCAGTTGACCTTGAGACTTGAGGCACTACCGGCAAATTGGCAATCAATTTTTCAAGACAACGCCTCCACGTTGTTTACCATTTGCGCAGCGTCTCAAGATTGAGTTCACTCTGCCGCCTGAGTCTAAATGTTGACCGCTTGTCCCACACCATCAAGACCTGCAGCTTGCTCACTTCCAATAGAGTTAGTTTATAACTAGTTTATAAACACTTTATAAACGTTTCGTGATTGGAAAGTGATACGGAATATTTTGTTAACGCTGAACCACTGCTGCCATATTTAACTTTGGTACTCTTATATTTCACTTTGTAGGCACACCCTAGAACAGGGGTGTCAAACATACGGACCGTGGGCCGGATCAGGCCCGCAAAGGGGTTTAATCTGGCCCGCGAGACGATTGATTTTGCAAAGTTAAAAAAAAATAAAAAATAAATAAATTAAAAAAAATATCTATATATATATATATATATATATATATATATATATATATATATATATATATATATATATATATATATATATATATATATATATATGGTATTGTCGGACTAATTCATCAGCCGTCCACAATCAAAATATATAAAATTTGTAATTTCACAAGCAGTCCTCAGATGAGCAATGCAACTTGTACGGGGGGAATCGTCCTGGATGTCATTATTTTACACACAACTTAAAGTTACAGTTTGTTTAATTATTATTATTATTATGATTATTATTATTATTATTATTATTATTATTATTATTATTATTATTATTATTTCATTTTTTCTAAGTCATAGATCGACATAAACGTGTCAAATACGACACAAATTCAATTACTGGTAACACAAATAGATATGACAAGGATTAGTGTCCTTATAACGTCATTAACTGCGCCATGCAATGCATTCTGGGAAGTGGGAACAATATATATGCAAAACAGTTCGATTTAACATGTACGGAGCGTATACCAGCAAAGTGTTGCCACGTTCCATTTGCATTTGTGTTATTTTTTGGAACAACATGATGACAGTTGAGCTCCGTAATTTTGGGCTTGTCCACAAATCTGCGTATAAATTACGGTATTTTTTTTTTAAAAGTTATATACCGTTATTTTACCGATGTGGCCCACTTGGTAATATATTTTCCTCCATGCGGCCCCTGAGCTAATATGAGTTTGACACCCCTGCCCTAGAAGTTTTTCAGAGGTATATTTCACACCTAAACGTGAAGTCTTAATCAGTGGTGGTTCTAGGGGTATTGGGGGTGGGGGGGGGGGGGGGGGGTGCCCCCATATATGTGTGCCAGGCCCCACTGTGACCCCACCAGCAAGTAGAAACTAAGCAATGCCTGTGGTACATTGCGTCATTGCCATGGGTGCTGACTTGATCTATTGTGACAAATTAGGGGTACTAGATTAAGACAATTAATTAGTACAATAAATAAATACCGTAAATAAATAATTACAGTAAAGCAGTTTAAACGTGTGTGTTTAAAACTGTGCCCCTCAGACAAAATTGAACTAAAACCCATCACTGGTCTTAACACAATGCTTTGTCATCAGGCTTGCGTGGTCCTGGTCTGCAATTTCCATGTCGTTATGGAAACGAGATGAAACTGCGTGACAAGCAGTCGCTTATCACACATTCAGCCGCGTGCGTCCGTTATATTCTGCTAATTGCTTCTTTTCCATCAGCTGACTTAAGTTTATTTTCTTTCTGGCTATCTCCTTTTGTCATTTCATGTCATTGTGTCTGTCTACACAAGTACTGTACAATCTCAATCCTCTCATTGGGTGCCGAGGCCCGAAAAGCGTGTTAAAAGTTGGAAGCCAAGCCATGTTCCAAGTTGAGAGCCCACTCATTGAGATAAGAGAGTGTTGTTTACTCGCTCGGCCCAGCCTCGTTACAACTCCCACTCGGGCACACATGGAGGGCTCTACCGCATGGCTCTATTACACTTAGCACTACATTGTTACGTAAATCATCTGCTCAATTGAGGTCATGCCAAGCAAATTAGTACCACTGTTCACAAACTTTGCCTTCTGGCGATAAGATACACACTACTTCTGTCGAATGCGCTTTTACAGCAGTGATTTTCAGAACTCCGGGGTACCTACAAATGGGGACCAGCGTGTAGCTAAAACAAACATCGTAGACTAATCAATCCTCCCTAGCTTTGCTTTTGGACTAAAAAGCCCTCACAAAAACTCACAAAGTTAATTTTTCAAGTCCATTTTTTTTTTCAAGAACAAAAGCCTTTGGTCTCTTTTCCAATTCCTGAATAAAGTGTCATATTAGATAGCAAGATAGATACACGTAGCTATTGAGCGAACTAGCTAGCTAGCTACACTCAAGGACGCATCTGTCAACACTCAAGGACGCATCTGTTGAGGAAGGACGCATCTGTACTTGCTCCTGCACTCGCTCGTGAATCTAACTACTTGTTGATTTTTGCATTGGGATTTTTAACTACATTGTTGCAGAATGCCTGGCGGAAAAAGAGCTGACGAGATTGAGGAGATAAAATCTTCTCTTAAAAAAACTCAGTGGAATGGTTGCCGAATTACTTGAAATGAAGAAGAGCATTGAGCCACTTCTTCAGGAAATACAGCAATTGAAGAAAGAGACACAGGAAAAAGATCGACGCATTGTTGCCTTGGAACAAAAAGTGGATGATTTGGAACAAAATCTTCGTATCAACGATGTGATAGTCACCGGTATCAAGATCAAGCCGCGCCGTGGCCCTTTGAGAGCTGCGGCTAGCACGAGCACGGAAGATTCTGACCAATATTCAGGGAACGAGACTGTGGAACAGCAAGTGACACTTCAACTCAGAGATTTGGGATTAACTGTTGATCCTGCGCACATTCAGATGTGCTTTTCGCTTCCAACTGGAGGGACACGACCACCGGCAGTTCTGATCAGGTTTGTTGACAGAAAGAAAAAGATTGCTCTTCTGAGAGACCGTCACAAGCTTCGTGGGAAACATGTCTACATCAACGAAAACCTCACCAAACGAAATGCTGACATCGCCAAAAAGGCTCGACAAATGAGAAAGAATGGACTTATCGAAAGCACGTGGACAAAAGACTGCCGAATTTTTATTCAAACTAAAGATAACTCTGGTCAACTAAAAACACGAATCGTGAAAGGAGCTGAGGAATTGGCAGCGCTTGAGAGAGAACAGTAATTCACAATATCACAACAACAACAACATCGCTAATTACCCAAAGCTGGAGTTGTATATGATTACTTGCTACTTTGCCAAGGCTAACTCTTGTTTATACACCTGCATTGATAACATGTATTGCTGTCCCCGTTTGAATCTAAATATTGTCTGGCTCGAATTCCGTTTGGACATTTGTACTAACAGTCAAGGCTACATGATAAGGCTGTATTGTGGCTCCAATGAATCTGCTGTCAATACGCAAAATGGGGGTTGGTGGTCTGGTTCCTGGAATTTGGCTGGCGTGGGCCGCTCTGCTGGGTGAGCGAGGCTGGGCAGCGCACAGGAGTCATCAGATCCACAACATGCTAGCAACCAGTGGTGCTACCTGACCAGAATCGAGTGCTGAAATTGCTTGAAAGCAATGGGCCGAATGCAAGCCGATCTACTCTTCTGGAAAGCACAACATGTGTGAAAGCTGATCCGAGGTCAGCAAAGACCCTACTGGTGAATGAGAAGAATTGCGCTTGCCTTGGCTGCTCGCCTGGCGGGGTGGGCTTGCTGGTGGCGTCTGGGGACCGACTCACCAGTGCCAAATGACTGGGACTAGCCACAATCTACACACGGACATTCAAGATGAAGGGATAGTATGGGATGGATAACGATAAAAATTAATGACTATTCTAAATAATGTATATGATTGATGCGTTATAGTAATGGGTCGATGGGGACGGGTCTCGAATAAGCTTCGGCTTCTACCCGTCAGCCCTTCTTTCGGATGTCAATGTTGCAAATGATGTGATGTGATTGATGTAAACTGTAATGTGTCCGAAAGGAAAAAATGAATAAACTAAACTAAACTAAACTAAACTAGTAGGGGTGTTAAAAAAAATCGATTCGGCAATATATCGCGATACTACAGCACGCAATTCTCGAATCAATTCAATAGGCAGCCGAATCGATTTTTTAACATCCATTTTTGATTAAAAAATATTCAACAAAACGTCTAACTTTCACACCTTAAGCATGGAAAATTTTTATATTAATTGAACATTAAGCCTTATTTTATTTCAATGCTATTCTAACATGAAAAAGGTTACAACCTGTTTGTTAAATACAGTGGCTCACAGTTATAACACTGAAGTTTGAGATCAATAAATAATACATTTTCATACAAATCTTACAGTGTATATGTACAAGTTTACTGAATGGTATTTTCTAAATTGAGTAAAAAAAAAAAAAATCGTAACAATCGACTTGTAAATTCATACCGGGATTAATCGGTATCAAATCGAATCGTGACCTATGAATCGTGATACGGATCGAATCGTCGGGTACGAGGCAATTCACACCCCTACTAGCTAGCTAGCTAGCTGGATAGATACATTATTCATCAAAATTACTCTTATTAAATTTCTATTTTTTATCCTGACAAAATATGTCTTAAGCCCGTGTCCCACTGAGGGCCAACATTTGTGATGCTAAGAAATGTTGATTTTTCCATTTGGGTTCGTTCAAGGTTGCAGCATTTCCTAAACGTTTTCTAAACAGTCTTAGCAGTTTGTATTAGTTCTCTAAACAGTTTTAGACTGTTAACTGTTTAGAGAACGAATAATTAACTATTAACGGTAAACACTACGACCTTGAATTAACTCAGATGTTTAACCATCAACATTTGCTAACGTCGCAAACATTCAGCCCTGGGTGGGATATGGGCTATCTCTTGTGAGTTTTTTTCTTGAAAAAATACGAAAACATTCTCACAATACAACTTCACATTCTGTGTTATATATCAAGCCCGAAATAAACCATTCATTGCTTCACATTTTTCTCTTATTTAGTTTTTGAAAACATATCGGAGTGTAGCAATACTGTATGTGTCCGACACGCTACAGCAGCCGCGTCAACCTACGAAAACGTTTGCCTTATTAGTTTAAAGTAACTTATTTTAACCTCTGCAATTCCTTGACGTACACGGGCCAATGGCAGAACCCAGGGTCTTCTTTTTCTAGACCAGTGGTGTCCAAACGTGGTCCTCGAGGGCAGGAGTCCTGCAGGTTTTGGATGTTTCTCTTCTCCAACACAGCTGAAGTTCATCAGCAAGCTCTGCATAAGCCTGCTAACAATCCTGTTGATTGGAACAGGTGCGCTGGAGCAGGGAAACATCCAAAACCTGCAGGACACCGGCCCTGCAGGACCGAGCTTGGACATCCATTGTCTAAACCAATTGTAAAGCCATTCACTTGCGTCGTACCAGCTGCTAGCTAGCGCTAAGCTAACTTGGGCATTTGGTTTCCCTTGCTAGGATGCTGCGAGAGGCCAACAGTGAGTAAACAAATGTGAAGTTAACAAGAGAGGACGTTGGATGGTGGAGGAGAGAAATGTGAGAAATGGCACTGTAAGCTACGCACAGGTTAGCATTATTTTGGCGTGGCTGTTCGGACTCAAATCTGAAAATTCTGATTCTGTTTGTTTTTAGCGGCCAATTCGTTTTGAGATTTGAGTCACCACCAATTTATGAACAGTCACTAGTTTTGCACTATACACTTTGTAAATATACACATAGGGCACACAACACATTTCTTGGTGGGGTGGGGAAGGGTGGAAACACCGTCTTCACCCTTCAACTCCCCTCCAATTTTAATGCACTTCATGTCCAAGGGGAGGGGTGAGTTGGGGCGGGGAGCCATCAGAGGGGATGGACTGCAGTGCCTGGCAGCGCTGTGGTCCCCCCCCATCTGTGTCCCTGCCCCACCACTTTTTCCCTCCTTTTTTGGGGGGGGGATGCGGGTGTGTCGGAGTAGGGGAAATTTTTTCCCTCTGCTCCGACTCACCTGCTCCCAATTTTAATGCACCACACGCACACACTTGTATATACACTGGATGGGGCCACATTCACGGTGTAAGGGTAGAGCTCGCCAGTCGGCGAGCTGGCGTGACGACCGGGGCCTCTCCCCACCGGGCTCGGTGTTCTGGTGTTCCGCCTTTTCCCCTGGTGCTTCCTCCTCTGCTTCCCCCCTCCCGCCGCTGTGCTACTCTCGCACGGCTGGAGGTGGGGTGGGCACGTTTTCCCTCTCTGCGCTGCTGCCCGGTGCCGGTTTCCCGGGGGCTCGCGGGGGGCCGGGTTCGCGGGGGGGTTGGCGGTCGTCGGGGGGGGGGGGGGGCGTCTTGTTTGGGGGGGGTGGAGGTATGGGTGGGTGGGGGGTTGGGTGTTGGGGGTTGGGGTGTGTTCGGGTTTTTGGGGGCCGGGGGTGGTGGGGCCTGGGTCGTGGTGGGTGGCGGGTTTGGGTGGGGTGCGGGGGGGTCGTGGGGGGATGGGGGCTGGGGACCGGTGGGGCGCTGTGGGGGCCCGCTGGGCCTCGTTCTGCGGCCTTGGGCTCGGGGGTGTGGGCTGGGGATGGGGCGGGGGTGTTCCGGGCGTCTGGGTCGGCTCGCCGACCGGTGTCCGCTCGGGTGGCTTGGGGGTGGCCTTGGTGCTGCCGCGGCCTGGGGATTTCGGGGGGGGGGGGCGGTGCTCGCTTTGCTGGACCGCGGTTGACGGCTTCTTTCTTTGGTGGTGGTCCTTATGCATGCCAGATCCGTCGCACCAGCATCTACTGAAACTCAACAGAAGTAGCCTCTCCCTCCCACAGCCCGTTGAATCAGTGGGTGCTGGTGTCTGTGGATCTCACTTTGCTTTATCTATCCTTCCCTCCTTCCTCTCTTTAGTTTTTCCTCTGGTCACTTGAGATCTCAATTTATTGGAAGTTTGAGGTTTCTGGGGTTGGCATAAGACTCTGGTTTTGTAACCACGCAGGAGGGGTTTTGTTGGTGCTGGATTTCACTTTGATGGATTGGATGTACTGGCTTCTATGGATCTCACTCTGCCTTATCAATCCTTCCCTCCTTCCTCTCTTTAGTTTTTCCTCTGGTCTCTTGAGATCTCGCTAAATTTGCTGGAATTTAGAGGCTTCCGGGGTTGGCGTAAGACTTTGATTTTGTAATCATGGGGAAGGCAGGAAGTGTTTGGTCGGTGCTGGATTTCACTTTGATTTATCTTTCTTTTCTCTTAATTTTTTTCTGACCTTTTCTCTGGTCTCCTGACCATTTAAACCTCACGACTCTGGCAAGATTCTGAAGTACCTGGTTAAGGCGAAGGGTAATGGGATATTTATAAGGTTTTAGGTGAATTAATGAGTATAAATTTATACGTATTTGCACGCACACGCACGCGCACGCACGCACGCAAACGCACGCACGCAAACGCACACACGCAAACGCACGCACAAAAAAAAAAGAAAAAAAAAAAGAACAATGATGATAAGACGTTGAATCGGTAAGACTACCGAATGAACAATTCTGAGCTCTTTAAAAAATACAAAATAAATAAAAATAAAAATAAAAATAAAAAAAAATAAAAAATAAATAAATTTATGAACAGTCTAATTGCCAATGGGTGTTATATGTTATCTTTGTAGCCTGCTAGGGATGTAACGATATCCAAACATCACGATACAATATTATCACGACATGAAGGTCACGATACGATAATTATCATGATATTGTCGGGGCGTTGGCGATATTTAAAAAAGATCACAATATTGTAAAAAAGAGAGCTCATAGTAAAAAAAGACACAATATTGTGCTTTTGTACATGACAGCAATGCATATAAACCACCTACAATCGCTAATAACAATATTGAGGCACTTACTTGCTAATGCAAGCACACATTAATCTCTTCACAAGCAAATTAGGTTCCCCTTCATCTGACAATTAGCATAGATTTTAAACATAGAAGGCCAAAACATCCCTAATGAAAATTAAATTGCACTAATAAACTAGCCACTATAGGGTGCTACAACTGCACAAATGGAAATCAACTTGACTTTTTTTTTTTTAACAGATGTGTTCCTTTTAAGTATTGTGAACATGACGACGACGACGATATTGTGGCAGTTTTAATATCACGATATCACGATATTGCCCTTATCGTGACATCCCTATAGCCTACAGGAGCTCTTTGCTCGTGTTCTTATTTTGTATTTGTGTTTGTTCTATTCAATAAACACCAGAAAGAGCATTTTCAAACCAATTAAGTGAAACTGGATCATTTCCCACGGCACACCTGATGAGCTCTCACCGCACAGTAATTGGGAATCACTTTCCTACAAGTAGTCCACCAAGTTCACATTCAGTTGTTCAATAATCTTACAAACCTGCCAAAAAGATCTTCCTCTTCTTGCTCCTCAGACAATGTGGGCACTCACCCACATCCTCCCACTGAACGCCTGTTACAGCTCATCTTCATTTTCACAATCAGGCCTTGAGCAGTCATCTCATTTTCTTTCCCACAGTACTCTCACTCATTCAACCTACTGCACAGTTCTGATATATATATATTTTTTTGCAAGAATTTGACAGGAAAGCGGCCGAAGAAACTTACCGGTACTTCATGCCAGTGAGCTTGGCGGTGGACTCCTTGAGGTTGTGGTGGTAGCGATGGGTGAAGGAACCCAGGCTGCGAGCTATCAGGGCCACGGTGCGAAAGCGGGCCCGGGCCTGGCTGGTGGTGTTGGGGCTGGTGGTGTTCTGCTTGCTGTGCTCGCCGTTGCGCGGGGCCTTCAGCCCATGGTCCGTGCACGCGAAGGACACCTGCATGGCTGCGGGTACCAACAAACGCCGCAGCCGCTAGAGCTGCTCCGAGACCGAGGAAGCTGCTCCTTGTTATCGCGACGTGAAGATGAAAGTCCGGGCCAGCTTTGCTCGTGGTTGTGGAATCTCATATGGAGGTCACAGGCAGGGATGAAGAAGCATGAGTGTCGTTTTTTTTTTTTTGAGGGGGAAGAGAGGGGGAGTCAAGCTGATGTAACAGCCATGCGGTCCTGATTGGTGTGTGAGGATTTAAGAGTGAGATCCTGCGAAAGGCTGACTCCACCTGAAAATGTGAAAAAGAATAGAGAGGAAAGGAATGAGATCATTTTTTACTATTCGCCACATGTCTATTAATAATGTCTGCATTCCCTCTTCTAATTAAAATACTGTCTCCTGCTAATATCTTATTGCCCATTTGGATTTCTTTTTTTTTCTTTTCTTTTTTCTAATTCAGATTGTATGGAAGTGTAGAACTGCTAATGTGGAGTCAACGTTTTTGACGAGCAAAAGCATTTAAACGTATTTGCAAACACGTTTAAACATATTTAAAGACCTTTGAACGAACGTTGAAACGTAAAGTTTCGAGTCACCAAAAAAACAAACAAAAAAAACAATAAAATAAAAATTTGTGTATTTTTTTTTATTAACAAAAATAATAACAATAATAAAAAATAAAATAAAATAAAAACACAAATAATGCAGCGTATATGATAGGGCTGGGAATCTTTGACCGTCTCACGATTCGATTCGATTACGATTTTTGAGTCTACGGTTCGATTCAGAATCAATTTTCGATTCAAACAATTTTCGGTTCAAAATTATTTGATTGACAAATCATTTGTGCTTCAATTTACAGATATGCAAAACATTGTCATGATCTACTCCAGTCTGCTTTGCAAGACAAAATGACAAATAGAGACATTAAAGTTTCTTTTTTTTGTTTAAACATTTATTAATTTTGTGTTGTAAGTGCCTTTCCCCACAATTTGACAATGATTATTATACAAATTGAAGTTGGACTAAAATCTGTGTCAACCGGAATACGAACCACATTCTCCCCAGTCCAATAGGCATGTGCTTAATTAAACACTGAGCTAACCAGACTGTTTAAATCCATGACACACTGCTTAGTTATACTGAATCAAGTGGAATAATATTGTAAGGTGTTGTGTTGTAAAATATTCTCCAAAAAGGAGAAGCTAACTGACTTGTTAAAATGTAGTGAAACACCATCCATCATGAAACACTTAAATAAAGTGGAATAATACTGAAAGATACTGTGTAAGATGAACGTAGAGTTAATGAGTTAAATCCACATTTATGTGTTGAAGTAATACAATTCATGATATGAGATTTAGTACATATGCATATCATAAAATAGACACATTTGCAATGTACAATAGTAGTTGGGATTCGAACCCCCAACCTCCTCCTTCCTAGACGATGCACTTTACCAACTGTACCAGCACCAGCATCAGACACCTGTGAATGATGATGAGTGGTACTTACTGTATGTAAGGAAGTAGCAAGTTGAATGTCTCTCCCATTGAAAATGAATGGGAAATATTTGATGTAAAATATTCATTTTGTGTGAAAACCAAAAGTATGTTGAATGAGGAAAACTAGTGGCCCGGGTGGCCTGAATTTTTGAAGCATATTTAAATTTTAATGGTGTAAATTGGTTGTTGTAAGGTTTGGGTTAGGGAGTTCATACGGGACAAAAAAAAAGTGAGTGGAATAAAATGTTATAATGAAAATAAGAAATTCAGCATTCACACAGTTATGTAAATATAATGAACATTTCAGCAGTCTCACAGGATTTCCATTCTCTTGAGGCCTGAACAAAACTGTATAGTAACCAGATGGGTACACTGATAGAGCTCCAGGTCAGATTTTATACAGCGTAGACAGCCACTTAACTCAGACGTGATAAGTGTGGTGTCCCTCTCAAAGGTTCTGCAAGTTTTCTTTCACAGCTTGGGAACAAACATGTCAGTTTGTTTGTTTTGTTAATTCCTGAAAAGTTTGATTAAAATCAATGTGGGCTCCTACCCATATATTTCTGTCAACCACAACCCAAATATAGTGACACTGCATAGCAGCACTTTGCACATCAAAAAGCCAGCAACAAGCTCTGCAGCTGGAAAACTCAAACATTCTTCCACAGACAAAAACCGAACATTGCATCCAGATAATCTTCAAATAAAAGTGTCCTTACATGCAGTGAGTTGTCATTAATAGCTCTAGGACGAAATTGCGTTTCCACCTTTGAGGTCTCGTCAGACCGGACCACCAGCTGCGTCCTGCCACAGAAGTCCTCCGGAAGGGGTTTAGCGACCCCGGCGTGGGAGCGAGAGCGCCGAGCTTGATGATGAAAGGACACCGGAACGGTGGGAGACGAGCAGAGAGGGAGAGGAGGAGAAACTAAGACGCATGGTCGCTCAAGAGCAGCGCGCGGCGAACGTAAAGAGCGAGAGAGAGAGAGAGAGAGTCTGACTGGAAGAACTGCGGTGTTTTCTGTGCTGCCACACACTCGAGAGAGAGAGAGAGAGAGAGAGAGAGCGGAAAGAGGAGGAGGTGTACTCCAAGTACAAGAGTTGATGGACGTTTATTTATGGACGAACAGCAACACCACTGGCATGACGCTAAGTATCATATGGAATAACCTACATGTGCGAACGCCATAGAAATGCTTCACTTCACTATAAACAAACTGAGGCTAAACGCACGACCTCTCCACTTTAGCCTTTACAATTCGTCCCATCTGTGACACACTGCGCAAATGGTGTTTTCTAGCCGGAAAGTACCAATCAAAGGGAGGCCAACTCAAGCGCGGGCAGATGGGGAGTGAGTGCAGCAGGGAAGTAAAGCATGATGAACCAAGCATTTGAGGAAGGCGTCTTGACTTTCCTTCCCCCCCACTGAGCTGTAATGTGACAATGCAGGATTTCATGCTTCATTCAACACTGGTGCACCTCCAGGCCAATGCGGGTTTATTTATATCCTCACGGTTGTGTTTGATGAGGGCAAACACTTGTGTCTTAAAAAAAAAAAAATCAGCTCAATTGCAGTCAGGTACTTTTTATATTGAGCTTCTGCCAAATGGAGTCTGAGCGAGATATTTATACATGTTGACAGGAATGTATAAGCTTCTAGTATACATTAGGCTGCCACTCACTGGTCACTTTATTAGGTAAACCTGCACAATCTAATAGAAAACGATTGAAATCTGCCATATAAAAAAATGTGGATGCTGCATTTATTTATTTCGTCTAATCAGCATAGGCCGAAATTATTTCTGATAGCCGTGGGCAAAAATATTGCATTAACACAGTATTAAAATTACAGCCCTATTTTTTTTTATTTATTTTTTTATAATAATTGGGTAAATTAAAACTATTTTTTTCCAATGACCAAAATCTGTTTTATTGTTTGAATATTTTGTGCATTAAGAATAAGAAATGTGCACCCACGTTAAGTTTAAATAAATAGGCAAAAAAATATATATCTTAACTATTTGTAGAACAAGCACATGGGCTACTCATGTTGTCCTTGGGGCTAATTAGTACATGCTGGCACCATGTTTTGGTTATTTGTTTGTTTGTTTGTTTAGGACAATTTTCTGAAAATTCTGAACAAAAGTGAGCACAAACTGTTGATCAAATCCTGAGCAACAGCCAAGTTTAAAAATGCCATTTAAGTGGCCATCAGTGCAAGTCAATTTTAGTTAAAAAAATAAAAATAAAAAAATGGAGTGTATGTTCTGTCCTCATTGGCCAGAGTAGACGTTTGACACTCCTGAACCTCCTGCCTCCTGATAACTAACTGCTCACAGAGAAGGAGGGGAAAAAAAGTTATTTGGAGACAATTAAAACCCAAAACTTTGTTTTATGCATTTTTTTGTTCAGAAACCAGTGCTTTCTTTTTTTTCTTATTGCAAAACCAACGTATGTTCTACGACTAATGACTTAAGAACTGAAACTTTCATCTACTCTTTCATTTGGTCAGTTCGGTACTTATATTGTTAAAGAGGTCAATATATTATGGGTCTTGAATGACTACGATAAGATTTACATCATATCAGATTTGTCTTAAGTATCACAGCTCTGGTGGAATTCCTGTTGGAATTGGCTTCAGGATGCCAAATTGTGCTACATGCATCAAGAAATTTCAGTCCCCCTGCCTTTGGTTTAGATTTGAGAACCATTATGAAGTTTTTATTGCTTTAAGTATCATAGTTAGTGTCGGAGGCTTCCATGACTACCCGATACCTAAAAAAAATAAGGCTGGTATTGACTCAATACCGAGACCTGGTATCAGTACTCGCTCATCCCGAATATTCACATTAACTCATTCACTGCCATTGACGGAAAAAGACGTCAAATGATGAATTTTTGCTTGGGCTGGTGGTGAAATATTGTTAACTGATTTTGATGAGCATTCCAAAGGCTTTTGAGTCACCCGACTCCACGGTTCATGTCTTCCTATAACGAGACCTCATTGTTAATGTCACGAGCGCCCCCGAGGCTTAAAACGCTCAACGTCGATCCCATTTCAAAGTGTGTCAGTCAAAATCGTCAAGTAGAACGTGACGCGACGACGTTCCTGTCTGGAGACCCCAAAGCAAAAGAGACATCCAAGTTCTCTGCGTTAATTGCTCCAGTGCCCTCTGATCGAGTTATGTCTTTTTTTTGTCGCAATCCTCACAAACACACGGAGTACTCCGTTGAGGAAATGCTGCGGTGCGCATTCTGGCTATGACGGTTAGATTAAAAGTCGCTTTGACCTGACCTTCTGCCTCATGCCGTGTGGAACATCTGCTAGTGAAGCTTAGATCCAGCTGTCATGTTTGTTCTCAAACCGTTAGATAACAAGTTGAGCCCAAAACACTTTACAGAGAGCTTAAGCTCATGTTTGTAAGTTACACTCATTGACAGGAACACTTTTATGTCATGCTAGTGTTAGCCACTTATAGTACAAAAAACAATAGAACAAAAGTTAATCTTAGTTTTACTGCTTTGCTACTTAACTTCTGGTCTACAGTGAACCCCTCAAATAGTAAAAAAAAAAAAAAAAAAAAAAAAAACGTAAACGTGTTTGGCAGATTGTTTTGCTTTGACTTGCAAGCAAAATCTTGAGAGACAAGAACTGTATAGTGGAAGCGAACTTAACTCAAATGTTAATTGGCAATCCCAGTTGAAGTTTACCATCTAACAAAGCAGAAAACAAAGAAAGAAAAAATGTTTTGGGAACGTCCAATAGGCTATTCTTTATCTCCCGCGAAGAATTATTGCAATTTACTGAAGAGTGACTCTCCATTTATTACCAAATGTTTGCATTAAATGTTTAATTTCTTCACATTCTATTTAATTATGTCATTACTTTATGTTCTGTTTAGAAGTATAAAATTAAAGTGACATAATTTTCTGTTAAAAACATTTTTAAAATTTTTTTTAGGGAGAGCTGGAACGGATTAATGGCATTTTCATTCATTTAAATGGGGAAAGATGATTTGAGATACAATTGTCACAGAACAAATTAAAGTTGCATCTGTCAATACTTCTAGTACTTTTGATGCATAAAATTTAATACAATGACGAAAAATTGTGAACAGACCTTTTGCTGCGACGCAGATGATGATTCGTTGCTGTGTCAAACTTCCGCAGTGTAGCGCCAACTATTGCTGAGGCGGACTTTTGCAAACGTGCGCCAGCAGACTCAAATTAAATTCAAGCGGAATTCAATTTGGGGGAAAATGTTGCAAAAAGGAAAACGCAAATGTGGCGCGTTAAGAAGTTGAGTGGTTGACGCTTGCTGAAACAGCAATCTCATGCAATCTGAGAGGCATACATAAAAAAAAAATATATATATTTAATTCCAAAAATATTCCAATTAATGTATTTTTATGGTTGATTGACTGCAAAGAAATCCTGCTCGCGCCTCCTGGGGTCCATTCTGAGCTACCAATTCAAGTTACCAAATGTGGTTCCCCGCCTGATAATTCCCTCGAATCATCCCGCAGCCTAACTAAAAAAATGTCACACATTCTACTGGGTGTTTTTCCCGCCTTATCAGCACTAACCTCCTGTTGCGATTAAGAGCGAAAGCCTTTCCAAGCCGCGTGTGACGTCACTGACGTTGCAGTCCCAACGTTGACTCCTCCGGATCACTTCCAGCTTTAATGGTTTTTCCTCCGCGCTCTCACCCGGAATGTGTCCTTTTTCTCCTCCCTCCTCACTCCGCTCACGAAGCGACATACATAGACATGACAATTTCTCATCCCACACCATCCTCCATATCCCCCTCACGTCCGAGTGGATCAACTTGTCCCAGTGCAGCAGATGATTGCGACGCACGGTGCAAGTACTCAGTAATGGGATGCGACTTAATCTCTTCACTTATGCTATTAACTCATTTGCTCCCAATAACGTGTAAATACATTTTTTTAATGTTTTAAGTGTCCCAAAGACGTATTTGTACGTTTTTTTGTTTGTTTGTTTGTTTGTTTGTTTTATGCTAGAGCATACTCAAGGCTTTGATGCAGCCTCTCAACTGCAAAGAACGGTTGCAGAAATGGTAGTTATTACACAAGCGGCCAGTAGGTGGCAGCAGAGCAAAGGAGATCAACCAGGGCCATGTAGAAAAAAAGCTAAATTACTTACAATTTTGAATAGATTTGTGAAAACTGATGAACCTTAACTCTCTTCTAATGCTAATTGCTGCAAAACGGAAAGAGATAGAAACATACTTTTTTTTCCTGATGAAAGAAGAGACTTTAATCTTTCTTTTGATAGGTTCCATGCTTTTATAGCAATAGAAAACAATATTCTGTGGTCAAAATCCAGTAAAACAGCCGGGAGCGAACAGGATTGTTTCTGTGAAAATGGCTGGGAATGAAAGAGTTAAAGACCCTGTAAATGAAATTCTTTCGAAATACATTACACATCTGACGTTATGTTTAAAGACTGAGCACTATATAGTGTGAGTACATCACTTAGAGCAGTAGTTCTCAAAAATGTTTTACATTAAAGCTGCTCAATGCAGGGAGTTGGATTTTGAATCGCTACTGCCTCATGTGGTCGAAAAGTGAAACTGCACACTTCTTCACGCACACAACGCACGCATGACGTCACATCCGCAGACAGTGGGCGGGAAATTCCAAACCAAATCCAGTCTGAAAACTATTGGCTAGAGGCTAATTAGAAAATGTCTGTGTCATAAATCCATCCATCCATCCATTTTCTTGACCGCTTACTCCTCACAAGGGTCGCGGGGGGTGCTGGCGCCTATCTCAGCTGGCTCTGGGCAGTAGGCGGGGGACACCCTGGACTGGTTGCCAGTAGAGGTGGGAATCTTGGGGCACCTCACGATTCGATTGCGATTACGATTCAGAGGCTACGATTCGATTATAAAACGATTATTGATTCCCCCCCAGGCAGCAGAAAAAAAAACAATGTATTTTGGTGCTTTTAATGTTTCGTACATTAGTTACAAAAATAGTACAAAAGTCCTCTCAGGCCTAAATAAACTACTATTTCAGTATCAAGTTAACAGGTCAAAACAGTAAATAAAATACTCAAGTCCTCATTCTGTAACAACAGCTTTTAAGTATATTCAGTCTTCAACAGAATAAAACATAGCATTGAGCAAAAATATATTATTTTTATCCACTCAAAAGTGCACTGAGGTATAAATGAAAGTCAATGTGAACTACTACTTCAATACAAATGCCTAAAAAAAAAAAAAGTGCTTTCCTGCTTTTTAAGTTGTGTAAAGATGAACATGTAAACATTAAAGTTTCTCAGAGGTACAAAAAAAAAAAAAACTCAAGTGCTTTTCTGCTTTTTAACTTGTGTAAACATGAACGTGTAAACATTAATGGGATCGTTCGGCTTTTTTAACATGAATCTCAATTTGATCCTCACCTCCCGTGTGTGCGATCAGCACTGACTTCGGCGTTGGACGAGAGGAAAATAGTCCACCAAGCTGGCTGGGGTCTCGGAAATAAAGCGTTTTTCTTCTAAAAACTTTTTGTTTTCAAAAGCGTGATACATTTCCATCACAATACTCTTTTCTGAATAAAGTCAGACGCCATTACCGCCAGCCACTACTTTTCTGTTCGTTCGTTCGTATCACTGCGCGGCGCCCTGTAGAACGCTAACCGATGCACTGCATCCAGCTAGCTGATACTTCCGCCTGAAGTTGTTTGCCTTTTCGGAGCAGGTCTGATCTCACGAAGAGGTGGGTTGGTCAGCTCAGCCATGCTTGTTGTTGTTTTGAATCTCGAGGCGGGTCCGTCCCAAAAGCGTCCCGAAGACCGCGCGCGCTACTACGTTTCAGTTCCGCGTACTTTTCGCTCCGGTTCACTTTAGTTTCGCTTCCCTTGGCATATTTATATAATCGGAATTTGGACGTTTGTGAATCGTTCTCGATTGTTCCACGGCCGAATCGTGAATAATCTAAGAATCGGAAATTTTGCACACCTCTAGTTGCCAGCCAATCGCAGGGCACACAGAGACGAACAACCATCCACACTCACAAGCACACCTAGGGACAATTCGGAGCGCCCAATTAATCTGCCATGCATGTCTTTGGAATGTGGGAGGAGACCGGAGTACCCGGAGAAGATCTGTGTCATAAATGTCAAATAAAAAGGTTATTGCAAAGATATTTTGGGGAAAATTGCTCAATAGAGCAGCTTTAAGTACCACCTAAAGTAACCACCATCATGACGCACTACTCTTCAAATGCCCCTGATAGTTACTTCATAGAATGCATATGACCTACATACAGGTAAAAGCAGCATTTCAGAGATAGTTTACACCAGTAGAAGCTGATGCAGGATGCAGTAGTGAGCAACAACTGACAAGATTTAAATAAACAACACACACCTCAACAACAGTGCCACACACATACAGTATTTTATTAAAAACTACTCAAATTAACATTCATGTCTGAGGGAGTGACATCATTTTCAGCGCAATCAGTAAAGGAACTAAATTTTTAAAGCAATTTTGTTTTACTGTTTACTGGTTTTAATATAGGGGGAAAAAAACTGTACTTATAGATTCCAATAAAATGCATTGCATATACTGTAAACTAAACGAAGTAAGGTTATAACTTAATTAAAATACACAAAAAACAAAAAAAAACAAAAAAAACTAAAACAAAAATTGGGGGGGAAAAATTGGGACAAAATAAAATAAAAACAAAAACCAATAGAAACTACATCTTACATTTATAAAGCTAATTTTAACGATAATTATGGCAACATCCTTTTCATTTTCATCTTTGTCAATTAATATCATGCATGAGCTTTCATAGTTTGTGGTTTTTAGACATATTTATTTTTATATTGTTGTATGTCCGTACAAAAGAAGGAATGTCAAACAGTCATTTAAGAATTCTAGTTTACTTTACGTTATTACAGGTCATTTTTATCTTGCACTCAATAAATTCTCCATACATCAAAACATTAAAACTAATACTAGAACAAGTAAAAAACAACAAAACAAAGTTTTCAAAAAAAATAAACATAATAAATGCCTTAAAAATGATCAAAACTAAATTAATTAAAAAAACAAAAGTCAAAGTGAAATAAAAATTATAATTAAAAAAAAATCTAATTTCAAAAGTATTAAACCCTCACATAAAGTTGTAACTATAATATAGTTGTAACTAATATAGGTAAATATTTGGATACACATTTTAAAACAGTAAATGCAAATATATTATCCTGAAACGTTAAATACAACGGAACTGTACTTGAAATATGTACTCCACTAGATTTAAAAAAAAAATACAAATAAAACGTTAAGCCACTGTAAAATTAAGAACAGTTTGAACATTCAATGGTTCTTGCATAAAACTAGAGGGAGCTTGCACACCACAATTAGCACACTTTGACAAAAAGACTGACTGACGTGGCACTTTAGAGCGCCTCGTTGTCATTGAGAGGAAAAGTCACACAATCACCCGGTAGCTAGATTGCAGCCACCAGAACCTTTACGTGGAAATATTTCCACAAACATGTAGTTCTATTTAGGCATAAGAAAGATTCTAGATGAGGAGGTAGCATCCATTTTTCCAGGTTGCAAGAGTAGTATATGATTGTCAGGGGTACGGTTGGAGCTCATTCAACCAACACGCCCGCAGCAGAAAGAACAGCTTAATTTTTCACAATTTGCAAGCCTCACTTTATACACTTAGCGATTTTATTAACCATTCAGACTTGGCAGGGTTGTTAAAAAAAACACTCGTCTCTGTGCCAAATTTAGAAGACATATTTTATGTTTTTAGTATACCGAGAGGACTTTAAGAATCATCCGGTTTGCTAGTTTATGATGCATTTCACATCTTTATTATAGCAGAAAAAAATAACATGGAAGACAATGTGAAGGCGTTATCGAGACACTGACTTGAATAGCATGTTGTGCATGCACAGCCAATTGTCCCTAAAGGCAAAGCCATCCACACATCTTATAGTGACTATTGATAATACACGAGTTGTGCGCTTTATGATTAATGACTCACAAGCTGAGTCTGGACTTTGGGCATGTTGACTTTATTGCTCCTTTCATTTGTAAAGGAGTTGCAGCGCAGCCTAAATGCTCCGAGGATAGGATTTAGTAGAGTGCAATAAACCTGTTCATAAAATAGATGGTCTGTACGGTTTTAATAAGAATAATAAAGAGAGAGAAGTGAGGGTCAACAAATCACTGACATAATGATTTGATGCCACACGAGCTAGCTTAGCATAGCATAAGAGACGTGGGAAAAGGTTAGATTAGCTACCTGGCTATACCATCCATCCATTATCTGAACTGCCTATCCTTACCAAGGGAGAAAAAAAGAAAAAGGTTGAAAAAACTATTTCTATATTCTATGTAGGCCTACTATTGCTAATAGTACAATTTTGGTTTAAAATGGTGTCATTCACTTGCTCCATTGGAATGCAGGCAGCCATTAACTCATTCACTCCCAGCCATTTTCACAGAAGCAGAAGTTTTACTGGATTTTGACTGATTTTGCAAGGCCCACAGAATATTGTGTTCAATTCCTATCAAAGCATGGAACCCATCAAAAGAAAGATTTAAGTCTCTTCTTTCATCAGGGAAAAAAGTATGTTTCTATCTGTTTCCATTTTGTAGCAATTAGCATTAGAAGAGAGTTAAGTTTCATCAGTTTTCACAAATCTATTTAAATTTGTAAGTAATTTAGCTTTTTTTCTAGATGGTCCTGGTTGATCTCCTTTGCTCTGCTGCCACCTGCTGGCCATTTGTGTAATAGCTACCATTTCTGCAACCGTTCTTTGCAGTTGAGAGGCTGCATCAAAGCTCTAGCATTAAAAAAACAAAAAAAAACAAACAAAAAAAACCCGTAAAAATACGTCTTTGGGACACTTAAAACATAAAAAAAATATATATGTACATGTTATTGGGAGCAAATGAGTTAAAAGGCTAAAACATAAAACAATGCTCACAGGCATCTAATCAATATCATCTGTGAAAAATGACTAACATTACTGCAACTTACTTGCAAACGGCTTCTGTGCTACAGCGTCAACATCTACCTTTGGGATGTGGATATGTATTATGCTGCCCCCTGGGGGCTAGTGTGCACATACCAGGAGGAGCAGCACAAACTCATTCATTGACTGCTCATTTGCCTTTCCATTCATTTCAATGTTTTGAGTCATATTTCGAGCATGGTCACATAAATTGCGAAACGAGACTAAAATCTCCACCCTTGGGAAATTTCACAACATTTACAATAACACAACTAAAACGGAGGAAGAAGAAGAAGAAGAAGAAGAAGAAGAAGAAGAAGAAGAAGAAGAAGAAGAAGAAGAAGAAGAAGAAGAAGAAGAAGAAGAAGTAGTAGAAGAAGAAGAAGATGAAGAAGAAGAAGTAGAAGAAGAAGATGATGAAGAAGAAGAAGAGCATTGTTATGGTTTAAAATAGCAGTTGTTTTAAAATAAGCACAAATGTAAGATTTACACATTCCTAGCCTACATATATTAGGAAAATAAAATTAATTAAAAGACTTCACTAAGTAACAAACCCTACCAAAATGTTCCCACAGACAGCTGCATTTTAGTAACAACAGTCCACAAACGTGAGTAAAGAGAATCCCATTTAGCAAATCCAAACTGCTTCCCAGATTTTCGACACCAAACACATCTGAAGGAATGCCGACCTCATTTCTTATTCAAATCCTGACGCTTTCATAGCATTGAAGACGTGTTATGGAAGAAAATTAGCGCTAAGAAAGGATATGATCAAGGTGTTTGGTATTTAAGAGGCCTTTTCATCTCCAAGCCGTAGTGGAATTTTACAATAATCTTAAATGCCTCATGGGGAACAACATGGTGTGTGTGTGATACCCTCAAACTGCACTCAAAATATCAAGTGAATAAAAATGTACATTTGGATTTGATCAATGTAATTGTCATATCCTACCTGTGGAGCATGTTGGCACATGGAAAACGCTACTCTTAAGCTCCGCTGGCTTCAAAGCTTCCGAGAGGACAGCTGGTGGGATTCTGGGGTACTAGCAGCATGGGTTTGCCCCCCTCCCCTGCCTGTAATGAGCTGGATGCAAGTGTGACAGCAGCACTCCAGCGTGAACACCCCCGTCCTGAAATACATACAGTAGGCATGTATCATTTCTCTCAGGCTGACAGGGCAATTTTGGGATCATCTTCAATATGCTTAGTAAGAATGTGGCCTGAAAATTCCAGCAAATGCAAAGTGATTTTGCCACAAGGTTAATTTCTTCCGTCAGTCAAAATAAACCACGAGAAGTATGTCAAGCAGGAGCCGTTTACTGCGTTACCATGTGTAGGTCATACCTGTGAGGTCACCTTTATTCTTAGTTGACGGACAAATGAAGACAAAACAGGAATCCGCCTGAGCTCCATGACGGCTCCAGCGAGGCAAGCCCGCTCTCGGCTCTCGTCTGGGAGGAAAGCCAAGCTAAAGCCACGGGGATATTTTTGTCCAAAATATCTGCATACATCTGTTGTGCAATGTCAGGAGAGAGAAAGAGGGGAAAAAAAAGACAAGTTGCAGCTGATCCACTTCATCTGCTCTGATAACAAACACTACCTGAGAGCGGATTATGAAAACAACTACGATTAAACTCACCAGCTCATAATATTTTCAAAAATTACATAATTAGATGTAATATTAATGTTAATAGTTATTCAACTACTTTTACAAATCCAAAACAAGATTGAATTTGTGTCAAATGAATACACTTTTTGTATTTACATTTTTATACAATAATAGGTTAGTCTCAAAGCTACAGTATACAATAGTTGTTTGAACATGGCTGCCCTCTAGTGGTCTACATGCGACATAACATCGAACTCTCAGGCAACAAAATCAGAGCGCATATTATTACATAGCAAACATATAAAACTACATTTCCTTTTAATCAACGCAGCTATCCTACAAGGGAATTTGGAAGTTCACTCAGTTTGGCCATAAAAAAAAAGAGAAGATGGGCTGTTTTTAAATGTGACTGTTGAGCAACAAATACACAGTTCGGTTCAAAAGGAAATGCCTGATTGGGAAACGTTCACACCTGGGCCTGGGAAATTTGATTATTGTTGCAAAAGTGCAGCACAAAACACCCACAGTAACAGAAATTATATTTATATAGCACTTGTCATCTAATAGGACATTTCTCATAAACCTCTCACGAAAGAGGAAATGCATACTTTATGATTTATTTTCAAATCGAAAGCTTGTAAAGTGACAAGTTTCCCCCCCAACGCTCTTTAATAAAAAAAAATAATTCAAATGATCAGCAAAAATATGCTCATCGAGCTGCTTTTACATCAACCAAATAAGTTGACGTATGAGGTGTTTTAAAATAAATAAATAAATAAATAAATAAATAAATAAGGTTTTCTGCTGATGCTTGCAGCCCAACTTCCTCCCATAAAACTGAGCCTAAAATTATGAATAACTTGGCTAAATTTGGAGTTAAAGTTGAAATGTTGTTTGTTGAATGGGTTTCTTCTGCCTGGAAATGAAACAAGACAGCGACACAAGTTTAATTTTATTTTTGTAAATAAATTGTATTAATCAAAGTCTACTGTTACAATTGCCAATTTGATATTTTTTAATCTTAAAAGTTAGAAATGGCGGGAGAAATCCATATCCCCATAACCCGACTTAACTATTTGTCCGTTTATTATTTGTAGTGGTTTACCAACAAAAGTTTTGATTTGGCGACATCAACGTGACGTGAGGCCACTTTGGGCATCAAACAGAATTGTACAACTGCAAATGTGTTTTGCGGTTTGAAGTGTGCCGTGTTTTGGGAGGTGTTGTGAGGATGAGATGATCTTTTCAGGCAGTTGACACTAAAAAGGTGGAGTCATGGAACCAACTTCCTGACGTCGCAACTCAAATCAAATCAGCAGCAATGAACTTCGGTTGACCTTTCCTCACACTTTTTTTTTTTTTTTTTTTTTAAATCTCACGCTTAATTCCCACTGTCATGTCGCTTTCGAAAGGTTTTGGAAGCTCATATTTCTTTGTGTAGGCTGCCAGACTGGTCCTGCATTTTGTTTTGTTTTCTTTATCTTGCAAAGCACAAGCAACATTTGATATTATGTACTCATTTTTTTCCTACCCTATCTCGAACAGGAACTAACAGTCTATTGCGACATTTTGTCGAGCTACCGCAACACAGGAAGTGCGCCGTCACCCTCTACTTCCTGTCAGATATACAAGTAGTTGACACACTGTGCAGTACATGCAGGTGATGAACACAAGCCATGTAAAATTAGGGTATTAAATTAGGGTTAGGGTTTCAATGTTAGTTTTTAAAGTGTGTCACTATTTATGACAGTGGGTAGGGTTTTGGATGATGGATGCAACTGTCACAAGGTGTGACCTCAGGTTTCAAAGTTTCAAACTCAGGTTGAGGCTTTATTTGGGGGGGGTTCTAAAAGCGGGTTCGGGTCTCACTGGGGTAGAGTTTTAAAAGAGGTTTGGGGTTTCACATTAAGGTTTCAAACTAAGGTTAGAGTTTCAAATTGGGGTTTCAAACATTATAGTTACGGTTTCAAATTAGGATTCTAAACTCGGGTTAGCATTTTGAAGTAGGGTTTCAAACTCAGGCTAGGATGGCAAATTGGGGTTTTAAACTCGGGTTAGGGTTCCAAAGTAGGCTTTTATACAAGGATTAGGGTTCCAAAGTACGGATTCAATCTTGGGTTAGGGTTTCAAATTTGGCAAACTATGGTTGGGGTTTCAAAGCAGGGTTTTAAACTACGGCTGGGGTTTCAAACTAGGGTTAGGATGTCAAATTAGGGTTTAAAACTATGGTTAGGGTTTCAAATGACGGATTTTAGAGTTGGGGTTTCAAAACTAGGGTTGTATTAAGGTTTATTGTCATTAAGGTTATTATTTCAAACTTGGGTTAGGGTTTCAAATGAGGGTTTTAAAATAGTTATGGCTTCAAAGTTGAGTTTTATGATGTGACATCATTTGTGTTTGTATGGACAAGATTGTAGTTGCTGTGTCAGGGAACAGATAGAGTTTGACCTTGCCACTAAATTACAGTTTTTAACTTAGGCAACCATGCTAATATGCTAATGCTAAAAAAAAAAAAAAACTACTTAATTTATGTAAATGTCAACCAATCTTTGTACGGTGGGGAAAAAAAAAAGTGTATCCTGTAAAGTTCTTACATGTTTGTACTGTACGAGAAGTATTCAATGCCTTAAATAAGTGCTACAAATCACTTCAGATGTTTTGTTCGTTTTTTCCTGCCAGTCATTCACCTTTCTCCCATCCAAATAATGTTATATTCGGTGCATGTCTCACAAAATGGCTGACTTACCATATTAATCCATACAGCGTTTACAAAACAAACCGCAGCACTGAGAAGCTGACGGCGACAGCTGGAAGACAAAAGCTTCATTGGCGAAAAGCGAGAGAAGCGGCTCTTTCTCTTTTTATCGCCACTGGCACTCTGACCTCCGTTCCGGTCTCATCGGCCGCTTTGAGCCAGAGACGCCAGCGGCCGACTGACGGCGGGGCGGCCGCGCACCCAACAAAGAAGCCTCTCTGTCCTCGGCGCCATGGCCTCGAAAACATGCGGCGGCAAAAAGGAAGCGCTTCTCCTCGGATAAACACACTTACTGGAAAAGCAGCCCGCTACTCAAACACTCCCAGCCAGTGTTGTTTGACGCAGATGGCCTCACTCGTTTGTCGACCTTGCAAACAAACTGCCACCGGTGGAACTTATTCATTCTCATGTCGTGAATGCTGGATGTTGAAAAACAGGTGGATTTTTATGCTTAATTCATATTTCACAAACACATTAGTCAGTATACCGTGTTTACACTAGTGGGAGCACATATTGTAAAGAAAGAATTTGACTTGACAATTTGACAGTATCATGGCTGACATTTTAAAGGGAAGTCAAAAATGTATTGACAATATGATATAGCTATGTGACCTCGCTAGTCTAAACATGACATTCTGATTAATATTTACATTTGTGGAATATGAGTTATGAAGCAAAATCCACCCGTTTTTATCCATCCAGGCTGCGGCCATTTTGCCATTTGCTGTCGACTGAAGATGACGTCGCAGTTGCTCAGAGCTCAGGCAACGACCAATCACAGCTCAACTGTTTCCTGAAGCTGAGCTGTGATTGGTACTTACCTGAACCCTGAGCAACTGTGATGTCATTTTCATTTGACAGCAAGTGGCAAAATGGCCGCCTTCTGATAATGATAAAAACTGGATTTGACTGCTTAAAGGCGCAGTCTGCCGGTTTCACTCAGGAAAATGCACTTTTTAAATACACCATTTCACACACGTAAGCTTCTGTGAGTGACTGAGTGGAAAAAAATAAAACTAATTCGTGCGTGCTTTCAAATTGCCGCGGGAGTGACGTCACGCCCGGCCCCGTTTGCGACACGCCACCCCCCGCTCTGCGATTGGCTGGAGGGGTGTAAACACCGTCTTGCCACAGAAACGTCGCGCTGTTTACAAAACAAACACAAAATGGCAAAATACAGGCTGGGGGGGTGGGGGTTTAGGACAAAATCACCGCCAAAGATTAACATAAACACAGATGTGTAGACTGAGAGAAAGTTAGTGTGTACATCCTGTATTTAAAAAGTGCATTGTCCTTAGTGAAACGGGCATACTGGGCCTTTTACTCATATTCCACGAACACATTATTAACCAATATTTATTTACCAGTAGACTAGTTGGGCTGCGTAAACATATTGTTGTCAAGAATTTTTTTGGGGGAATTGACTTCCTGTTTAACATTTACTTGCTTGATTTTCCTAACCGTCTTGACACACATTCACTTGAATGTAGCCTGTAACGGAAGGCTTTTTAGTTATAAAATAAAACAGTTAGAGAATATTAATTAGGTTTGTTTAACACAAATGTAAGTAGCACAAACTAAAGCTACCACAGTGGCTAGTAGTAGGGCTGCGTTTAATAAAAAATCAATTTATATTGAATCGATTTTACTTTTTTAGCCCAATATCAATTCATAAAACAGCCAATCGATTATTTGAATATCTCCTTTCCCCATAAGAAAATAGGATTTTAAAGGCCCATTTTTTGTATCTATTTTCTTGAAATTTGCTGTCCACATGACTTAAAAAAATAAAAATAAAAATAAAAGTCTTCTTACATTTATGAAAGACCTGCCATACTGCACTTTAAGACAATTCAGAATCTTTTAACTCATATTTACGATTATTGAATTATACAGTAATTATGAAAATAAATCCATTTGTATTTATGCTCACATCAGCTAGCTAGCGCTAAGCTAACCTGTCGTAACCTGGCGGCTAGCTTTGAGTTGTAAACAAACAAATCACCCAGTGAGTGTAAATTGAATTCAGTGAGACAAGCACAAAACTCGGTGGTACATAAATTTTTGTTTGTATTACAAGTCTCTCAAAACTGACAAGGTTCATCACAGATTTTGTCCAAAGGTAGAACCACCACGATAAAAAGTTCTCATCACATCTTCAAGGAAAAACAGAACTGAACACGGTCGCTCATGGCTTCTTCACCGCAGTACCTCGACGTTTGATTGGGAAAACTCAGAAACCAACTGCTACAAATACAAAACAAATGTTCTGATTGCCATGGAGACGCACTGCAGAGGAAGGAGGGCTCGTCACTTGGCACAGTCGCAGGGAAGGCACTTGACACGCGGTCAGCGTGAGGTGGCGTGACCCCATGCGGCGACAGCAACACACTTAAGGTCCTTGTGCACTAAGTCCAAGTTCCACCGTTAATACACTTCCGACATCTCGGAAAACATTAGAGAGAAAACGAAAAAAAAAAACATGGACATTTTAGACGAGGGATGGGCAAAGTTCACGAGTGTGGAATTGATTGATGACCAATCACATCCATCTATTTTCTATAGCGCAGGTGCACTGGAACCTGCTAACATGCTAGCCCAGCGCAGTACTTGGCTGCAACCAGCTGAGGCGCTGTTGATTTAGTCTCAAATAGTTGGCAACCCTGAAGAAGAACATGATGGCAAGTTGTTGTTTACTTGTCAAACAAAAAGCAGTAAAAAGATTATTATTGAAATAAAAAACATTTCTTGGTATTTTCTGCCATCTACAATTAATGTAAAACTATTGCTAGCCCAATAGCACAAGTTGTTAACTTACTGTCACAATTATTTAAAAAAAACAACAACAAAAAACACGTAGGCAAGTATGCTATTAGGCTAATGACAATGAAAACAAAAATTTTCCCCCACTGTCACAATGCCCATTCCTAGTCCACTAACCCATTTTTTTTTTTTTTAAATAGCCTTTCACACCTCATATTACTGCCCCCAAAAAATGATCTTAAAAGTGACCGACATAACACTGACTCCACCACTGAGCACAAAAGATTATTAAAACAGTACATGAGAAAAAAAAATGTCTCTTAGGTTTCACAATAAGACATTCCCACTGAGGCACATTTTCAGAGAAGTGTCAATATTATACAAAGAAAGCTATATTTAGAAAAAGAAAAAAAACCAAAACATTCAAGTACTTTGTCATGTAAACACATTTTCAAACTATTAGGCTTGCCAAGTTCTGTGAATTTTCAAACTTGAAAGCTTTCCATGGGAGTTAACAGCAATTTAAATGAATAAATGGGAAGAATCTGGGAACCTTAACATTTTTAAAGCTGGCTCTTAATAGGGTTTTAAATAAATACCTGGAAAATATATATATTTTTTTTAGCATAATCCAGATTTCAAGTACCTTGATTTACCAGTGCCCAATTTTTCAATTGATGATGCTTGGTCCATTTTTTTTCTTCACTTTGTGTTGAGAACCAAAATTTGAGGAGCAATTAAAAGGTACTGCACTGCCCTCAAAGCATTGAAGTGTTGATTTAATCTTATTTATTTATGAATTTGAAATCCATTCAGCCACTGTTGATGTCGGATCCTGGTGAGTATGCGAGGGTCCACTGTAATAATTAAACATCCTTCCCATTAAATAAACCGCCATTCCCATGGGAAGCTTCCACTTTGGAATATTTCTAAATATTCTTCACCCTTTTACAAATTGCAAGCCTAAATATTATACATCGCCGATTTTTGTCCGTTTGTGCGAGACCATAAGACAACAGCGTGAGCAGAGATACTTTAAAAGTAAAAAGGCATGATTTAAAAAGCACAACTATCTGATTGTGTATGTGTGTTTTTTGTTTTGTTTTGTTTTGTTTTTAGAGCAGAACACAAGAACAACACTGGTCACCTCCGGCTGGAACAGTGGAGTAGTTCATCTGTCTAACAATTTCTGCAAACAGTTCATCCACTGAGCCTTTGTTTTTGGCCGAGGTCTCCATAAAGGGGCAGTTCCAGTCCTGGGCCAGCGCCTTGCCTTCCCCGGAAGACACCTCTCGCTCGGCCTCCAGGTCCACCTTGTTGCCCACCAGGATCATGGGCACCCTCTCGTAGCGCTTGACCCGGATGATCTGGTCCCTCATGGGTTTGATGTCCTGGAAGCTCTGTTGGTTGACCAGACTGTAGACCAGGATGAAGCCCTGTCCGTTCTTGATGTACAGATCCCGCATGGAGGCGAACTGCTCGGTGCCGGCCGTGTCCAGGATCTCCAGCACGGACGGGGACGAGTCCACCTCGATCTCCTTCCGGTAGAAGTCCTCGATGGTGGGGTCGTACTTCTCGATGAAGGAGCCCGTCACGAACTGAACCGTGAGGGCCGATTTCCCGACGCCGCCCGAGCCCAAGACAACCACTTTGTATTCCCTCATGGCCAGTGAGTGGGGAAGAAGAAAGGAAGAAGAAAAAAAAAAGAGCGGAATACCTCCTTTTTGTTGTCCCGCGACGAAGCCTTGGAGGCGAGCAGGCCGGGAAGGCTCCTTGCTTGCCTCCTCGCCCGGACTGGCAACAGACAATCAGAGCGAGCGAGCGACCCCGGGGGACAGTGGCCGCTCCCTGGACGTTGGCGGCGGCGTCAACCGAGGCGCATTTTCGGCGGTTCCCCGATTGTGCAAGTGCGCCGAGAAGAAGCCCGAGAAGCGATCATCACGCTTCTTCTGCTCGCTTTGCATGGCATTTCCTGCCCACATCCTCAACGCGTCAACAGCGCGGAGCCTCACTTCCGCTTTCTTAAAGGAGACGTCAACCCCCACCACGCAAGATAGGGAAGGGAGGGGGCATTGTCCAGACATGTCCAGACATGTCCAGTCCATTGAACGTCGTCGTCGTCGTTGACTCGTCATCAAAAAGGCAAGAAATACAAAACTTACATAAAAAAACAGTAGGCCTATCATGACTTACATTTTAAAGGAGAAGTCAACTTTAAACATTTCTTGACAACAATATGTGACCTCACTAGTCTAAACATGTGTTTCTGTAAGAGGTGTAAATTTGTGGAACAATTTTGGTAATGAGCTGAAAAGATGCAAGTCACTTGCTGAGTTTAAAAAAATGTTTAAAAGAAAAGTTCAAGAGCTTTATTTAAGTCTGACATAAGCTAGCACAATTGTAGTAATGTAATTTATTTATTTATTTATTTATTTTCCGATGTACCAGAATGAGTGTAATGAGAATTGTATATGTGAGTATGTGGATGTATTATCGTTTATTTCTATTAATTTTATGTATATACGCTATATGAGCAGGATCATATATTTTCTTTTATTGAAATATAACCTATTGTATTATAAATGAAATAAGTTACAAAATATAATGAATAAGGGGTAGGACTAGATAAGTTTTCAACTTCTTCCTACTCCCTTTTGAACATGCAGATTATTATTGACTGATTTTATGTTTCTTTTATGTTAAAATTTTCTTTTCTGCTGTCTCTCTGTTTGTGTGTTTATGATGTATGTTCAATAAAATCAATCAATCAATCAATCAATCAAACATGACATTCTGATGAATATTTACATTTGTGGAATATGAGTTATGAACCAAAATCCAGCCGTTTTTAATCCATCCAGGCTGCGGCCATTTTGTCACTTGCTGTCGACTGAAGATGACATCACAGTTGCTCAGGCAACGACCAATCACAGCTCACCTGTTTCCTGAAGCTGAGCTGTGATTAGTTGTTACCGGAAACCTGAGCAACTGTGATGTCATTTTCATTTGACCGCAAGGGGCAAAATGGCCGCCTTCCGATATTGATTAAAAACTTTGTCAAAGAAAAAACGACAATATAAAACAATATTCTTCAGCGTTGAATGAAAAGAAGCAGAAAGAAGACAAGTCGTGATCCGTAAGTTGAGCTAATCAAGGCTTTCATAGTTTATTACCTATTATTCCTGATGAATATGTAGAAGAAAATCAGAAAAGTTACGAATTTTTAAGCCCAAATGTCCACCAATTCCAGAATGACCCATTTGTACTTCTTTACTTCCCATCACTGAATATTAGTCAGCATATTTTTAGTTAAAATGGTTCAGATCAAGTGAACATCTATACTCTAGATACATACTTGATCATATTGTGAAGTTCATATTGACTCAGCATGTACATAGGCACAGCATGCGAGAGAGAATAATAATTCACACATTGTGAGAACGAATACTGGATTTGTTGCATTCATCCACTACTCCATTTTAAGGTGTGACTGTGTGTGGGAGCAATGTGATAGAAAGGTGAGAAAATGCCTTCATTGGCATTCTGTATTTTCGATTTATTTGTTATTCCATACAATTCACTAATGTGTGACCAAAAAAGGCACTTCATGCATTCAATATAAGACAGCTTCTTGGTTGGTTTGAAGAATATGGGTCTGAATTGTGAAATTTGGTAGCTAATTTTTTTATGTCCACCTGGAGATGATCTTATTGACTAGGGGTGTGAATTGCCTCGTACCTGACGATTCGATTCGTATCACGATTCACAGGTCACGATTCGATTCGATACCGATTAATCCCGATACGAATTTATAAGTCGATTGTTGAGATTTTTTTTCATTCAAATTTAGAAAATACTAATCAGTAAGCTTGTAGAGTGTAAGATTTATATGAAAATGTATTATTTATTTATCTGAAATTTCAGTCTTATAGAGGTTGTAATCTGTTTCATGTTTAAACCATTAAAATAAAATATTAACGCTTAATGTTCCGTTCATATAACATTCTTCCATGCTCAAGGTGTGAATCCTAACCCGAAGTCAGACGTTTTGTTGAATATTTTTCCAATAAAAATGGAAGTTTAAAAATCGATTCACCCCCCCCAAAAAAAAAACAAAAAAAACAAAAACAAAAACAAAAAAAGGCAATGATGATAAGACGTTGAATCGGTAAGACTACCGAATGAACAATTCTGAGCTCTTAAAAAAAAATAAAAAATAATCGATTTTTTTTTATTGAATCGATTCGAGAATCGCGCGATGTAGTATCGCGATATATCGCCGAATCGATTTTTTTTTAACACCCCTATTATTGACTGACTGGAGTAAACGGGACTTTTTGCACGTTTCAAGCCATTGAATAGTGAGGAACTCCCTCTAGTGGTATGCAAAAGAATCACTGTCCAAGGACAATGCAGTTCAGCTTTCAAAGTTCAGTATATTTGCTTTTTGTTTTATTTAACATTTATGTGCAATACATTTCGACTGAATCTTTATTTTCATTTTTGTTATTTCTTCTTATGAAGACGAAGAAGAAACAATTACTCCGGAAGTACAGAAGTCATGAGACCACGACTGTGAAAATATGTTATCATAAACAATGACTTCTCTGCCCTGTTGTTTGCTTACTATGGTGCGAAAGTAATTGACGTTTATTGTAGGAATCAAATGTTTCTAAAACAGATTGTTTTACCCTTTGCATTTAGGATAAGTTGTTTATTTTAGGGGTGTCAGGCGATTGAAATTTTTAATCGTAATTAAATCGCATGACTTCAGTATTTAACTGACGATTAATCGCAAATTTTATCTGTTCTAATTGTACAATAAAATGCACAATAAAATATTTTTCGAAGTTTTCATACTTTTAACATAAAATGGGAAAAATGTTAAACGAATAGAAATATGGCTGCATCTTTTTGTCATTGTTACGGTATTGTCATAATTAATAAAATTGAGTTAAAATTAAAAAGATGTAATGTACTGTAAAAAATCAGTGTAATACTGATTTGTGTTGAGCTCATTTTTCTGCCACTAGATGGCATAGTTGCATTTGTAAGACAGTGACAGCTCAGTGCATTTTTCTTTTCATATTAATTAAGAGTTATCTCATCTTTTACATGAAGTAAAAGTGAAATTCTGCGCATTATTAAAATTGTAAAATACAATATTACTGCTAAATTTTAATGTGGACGTGTCCCTAGTTTATTTACTTGTTAAATCTAAACACGTGGTGTATTACTGTATTTCTTTTACATGTTTCATTTCAATAACAATGTTCATCAGAGGGTTCACTTTTCGGTGGCGACCCAGATAACATCACGGGCGGTCTCGTGGGCACCATCAGCGTACCCTCGCACATCTGTCACACATCAGCCTCCGTGGAGCTGGTCCAGAACGAATGTCACGAGGTCACCCCGAAGGCAGCGCGCGATGCTGCTCACATGCGCGCACGTTACAGCGTTGGCTGCCCTACATTTAAAACCACATCAAGCAATTTCTGGAGAACGTGCGCGTGAGTGCTGAAATCATGTTGAATGAGGAAAAATATAGAATTGTGACATCATACTGAATGATGTGGAATGTTGTTGAAAGATCATGTGAAATGGTATTGAATGATTTGGAATTTGGAATTTATTTATTTTAATGAGAATGTGCAATACGTTGATGAAAAATGTGGAACGGTATTGCAAGACATATGCAACAATATTTAATATGGAATTCTGAGAAATTATATAGGTGAAAAATGTGCAATATGTGGGTGGGAAAATGTGGAATTTTTGGTATGTGGGAATGTTGAAATTGAATGACAAGAAAATTTTGAATGTGGACTAGGGAACGAATTGTTGAATTTGTTATTGGAAATGAATGGGCAATTTTTGGGTTAAAAAAAAAATGTAGAATTGCTCTCCACTGAACACTTTGAATTGAAACCATACAACAAACTGGAGAATTTTGTTAGTGAAAAATGTGCAATATGCTGGTGAAAAATGTACAATATGTTGGTGGAAATTTTGGATTTTTTTTTTCTATGTGGGAATTGTAAAAGTTTATCCCAAGGTGAATTGAATAAGATTAACATTTTGAATGGGAACTAATTATTGAGCATCCCATTGGATTTTTTTGGGTGAAAAATTTGAAAGAGGGAAATTCTTGAATGAAAGTTTGGAATGCAAAAATACTTGCATGGTCGTGTTTTTTTGGAATACACTAGAGTGGTCCTTCGCTATTTCATGGTTCACTTATTGCAGATTCACTCTATAATGTAATTATACCCCCCACCCATTTCCAATAGTGAGTACCCCATTTAATTATTTAGTTATGCTGCTATTTTTGTCTTTTTGTTTGTAATGTTTACGTAAATATAAACATCTATTTATTTATTTCATTTTTTTTTTTAAATATAGAATATTTGGTAAATTAAGAAACGTGTACGCTAAGTTTGAAAAGCATTGAAATTTTTCTCCTTTTAGTTCTTCTTAGGAAGTCAGTGCCCCATCACTGGTGATCTATTTTTAGAACAGATTCCAGTTCCTTGTACACAATATGTGTTGTTACTTTGTATTTTTTTGTGGGAATGCTTCAGCGTTCCCACATATGTTATTGTGATTTTTATTAACTACAACTCCCACATAATACTTCTAATATACACTGTTCAAATTTCAACTAGTTTAAAAAATTGACGCCTCCCGGGGTATATATCGTCTGATTCTACGTTAATTATAGCATTTGCACAATTTAACTTGTAATATCAACTTTTCCCCATTCATTTTCAATGGGACAGACATTGAACTTTTTCTAAGTATCATTTTCCACTCCCACTTCCATACATATAACTTATCATCATTACCAGGTGTCTGATTCTGCTCGGTGGCACAATTGGTAAAGTGCATTCATAATTTATCTCTCAATTTACTTCATATGCATTCAAATCTTAGCATTCATCTATTAGCATTCAGCTTTCAGCATTCCCTCGCAATTTATCCGGAAATTGCACTCTAGTCTAGTTGTATATAAAGTCTTGTCTGCGTTTGGGTCCGAATTCCGCACCACATGCATGTGACAGGATCGGTCAAGGAATGTAAAGTTGTCGAAGGACAAAAAAATGGTGGAATAAGAACAAAATAAAATGATAGAATAACACGAAAGGCACATGTTGCATGAGCAAATCAAATAGTTTATTTTATTTATTTATTTTCATCCATACAGATAAGAGTCAATTATGGCAACAATCAAGTGTGCATAAACAAATCAGACATCATCTTGTGGCAACTGTTAGCGAATACATAAGTGGTAGTTGCACTTACAAGTAAAAAGCGGGCAAAAAGCGTTGGCGTGTGTGTTTGTGTGTGTATGTGTGCCCCCAGCAGGGAAGAGACGGACTTGAACGTCTGGTTTTGGAGAAATCTGGTGCTTTGGTTCTATAGCAACGATACAGCAGCCGCTTTACATTCATTTTCAAGACTTGACTTTGCCCAAAATGTGCATTTGGCGCGTCCGGCCGGACCTTCGCCTGCTGAGCGCACAAGCGTGGAGAGCGGAGCAACACAACTCGCTGTACGTGAAGTCGACTGGAAAGAGATATATGGCTCTGGAAAAAACCTATTTGGGTTGGATGAGTGCTCATATTTCCATTATTCTTGAAGTAACGTATTTGCTCGGAAACTATTGAATCACACAAAGCGTAAGATGAGTTGTTTAGGAAAAGGGTTATTTCTCCCACACTGTGGATGTTATCTACTGTACGGATTATTGTGAACTCTTTCCTTACATAGTTTGTTTACATGGTTTTACATGCAGTCAAATCATAATGGAATACAATTCTTTCTTCTTTTTTTTCTTGGTTTTCTTTTTTTTTTTGGATCATGTGAACCGTGGGAGCGGCGATGTGACCAACAAATGAAATAATGTGATCATTTGACGGGGTGGATTAAGCAGGACAGGGGGACCATTATTCCCCCCCCCCAAAAAAACATTCCCAGGCAAAACTAGCCACCGATAAAAAGAAGACAAAAAGCGCATATAGCTTTCTCCAAATGCATCGGCCAAGAAACGAGTGCCCTTCTTTGCAAGCAATTTTAGCTGGTCTTCTAATTTCTGAATTTAAATTAATCTAACAAAATTCCTTATAATTATAGATCTTTTTTTTTTTATTCAAAATAATCTCAATATGATACACATTTGTCTCTGTTTATTTGACTATATACAGAAGTGCAAAAAGTCACAACCTTCGTCCCTTAGGTTCGAACTGATCATCTGCAGCATTTCTGACTTCACCAGCAGGGGGAAGTCTTCTCTACGATTCTCACCAATCACCCCCCACCCCCTCCCCACCCCAAAAAAACAAAACAAACAATAATAATAATAATAATAATATAATAATAAGAATAAATCCAAACACCCCAAAATCTCAACTGCTCATTTTGGCCTGACATTCAGGGCAAATTTAAGAAATATTTCCAACCAAACGACACAATTTTTCTTTGAAATGGATACAGTAGAAAACAACGTTAACCCTAAAACATGGACAATCTATAGATTGATAACAATACATTTTCAAATATGATCTTGACACGTCGACAAAGGAGAACGGTCGTTGCCGCCACCGCGGCCAAACCCGTTCCGCATATCAACATACAAACATACAATGTAACACCAACTGAAAAAAAAAAAAAAAAAAAAAAAAAAAAAGACATCCAGCTATATGAATGACGTGAATATTTCATACGTTATTTAAATGGTTTGAAGACAAAAGAAATTATGACTGTCATACAATCTCAAAATCTACAACGGCTATATCGATGCTGTCAAGTAATATAGTAATATAGTAAGGCAAAAAAAAGATGAAAAAAGAAAAACAAAACCCCTACAACTATGCATCTCAAATAGATTCAAATCCTTAAGTAATACATAATAAAAGCTCTTAAATGGATCTCAAAGAGAAGAATTGTTATCTAGAGAAGGAGAAAGCACAAACGTTATCGTAAGCGGTGTGTGAGGATAACTAGAAAAACATCATTGGTGCTCTTTACCTGCATGGTGATTGACAAGTTTGGGCCGCGACCCAGTCATGGTCATCTAAGGCTTCGTTAGGTACAATACAATCGCTAAAGACGCGCGGTCACACCTCGGTGCATGTGGCAACACGACAAACAAAAATGATTCCTCGACGACAAATACTGGAACAACTTTTGGTTTGTGTGATTTCAAAAAAAAAAAAAAAATCAAATCAAATGGAAAGGTCTTAATCTCATTGTGTTTTTGCTGAAGGCGGAGGTTCCCAACAACTTTTGGGCGGGGATTTGGCTAGCCTAGAACAGTGATTCCAAACACTGCGTGTGCCGTGAGAAATTTCACTTAACACACCTGCGACTTTGTAACACTGACGAGTCACATGACACTCAGGAGGGAAAATGATTCGACGGGTGTACTCATTTTTGTTGCCAGAGGTTTAGCTATTAATGCTTCTGAAAATAACAATTTGCTACAAAATAATGTCTTTGCTCTTCTATTTATGACAGCAAAAGACATTGAGAGGAAGAACAATGAAATATTCTTCCACTTGAGCCAGATCCATAATCCAGAATAATAAACTGAGTTTGTGTTCAACTAAACATGCCCAGAATTTCACACAGTCAATTGAGACAAGATCATCAATATTTTAATAAATATACTTTTGGTGAGACTTTTGTTTAGGAATTTTCTAATCGTCACTGTCAGGCAAAAAACTGACTTTTATGTTTGCACATTATTAACTCATTCACTCCCAGCCATTTTCACAGAAGCAATCCCGTTCGCTCCCGGCAGTTTTACCGGATTTTGACTGATTTAGCAAGGACCACAGAATTTTGTGTTCTATTGCTATAAAAGCATGGAATCTATCAAAATAAAGATAAAAGTCTCTTCTTTCATCAGGAAAAAGTATGTTTCTCTGTGTTTCAATTTTGTAGCAATTAGCATTAGAAGAGAGCTAAGTTTAATCAGTTTTCACAAATCTATTTAAAATTCTAAGTAATTTAGCTTTTTTTCTAGATGGCCCTGGTTGATCTCCTTTGCTCTGCTGCCACCTGCTGGCCGTTTGTGTAATAACTACCTTTTCTGCAACCGTTCTTTGCAGTTGAGAGGCTGCATCAAAGCCTTCTGTATGCTCTAGTATAAAAAAAACGTATAAATAAGTCTTTGGGACACTTAGAACATTAAAAAAACTGATTTATACGTTATTGGGAGTAAATGAGTTAACTTTAAAGCGTAAGTCAACTAAAAAAAAATTATTGACAATATATTCTATGTAGCCCCACTAGTCTAAATATGTAATTCTGATAATATTACATTTGTGGAATATGAGCTAAGCAGCAAAATACAGCAGTTTTTATCTATATCAGGAGGCGGCCATTTTGCCACTTGCTGTCGAGTGAAAATGACATCACAGTTGTTCAGGTAACAACTAGGGCTGAGAATCTTTGACTGTTTCACAATTCAATTCGATTGTGATTTTTGGGTCTACAATTCGATATTCGTAATATGAGGGAACAAGTATTTGTGGTTATGAGAATAAAATTGCAAAGATTAACCTTGCATCATTGCAAGGACAGTTATTACATGAGCAAAAAGTAAATGTTACAGGAATAAAGTCTCCCCCCCCCCATTTAAAAAAAAAAGCAAAAATGGTGTAATAGAATGAGAATAATGTTTTTTTTTTCAATAACAAAAATACATCAAACAGATGTAATATGAGGATAAAAGTCTAAATGTTATGAGAAAAAAAATGTAAAGTTAGGAGTAGGGGTGCACCGATCGATCGGCCGGCCGATTTATCGGCCCCGATTTCCTTATTTTTGGAAGATCGGTGATCGGCCGACCCCTTAAAAATAAACCGATCTTTTCCACCAATCTCATCTCCTTCCTCAGAGGTCTGAAAAAGTCAGCCACTGTCCTCTACTGTTGAGATGATTAATAGGATTTTCATTTTATTTGAGAGAACCACTTCACGTGCAGTTAAAACAACCCGTTTGTTTTATTTTGCCGATATTGTTCAATATTCTCCTATAAAACAAGATTGGAACACTGAAGGTATATGCTGCTTGTAATGAAAAAAATCGGGATCGGCAGGTCGGACTTTTTAAAAGATTGGTGATCGGCCGGAAAAATTGTGATCGATGCACCCCTAGTTATGAGTATGAGAAAAGTCATAATCCAAGAATTTTGTGAATTTTTTTTTTTTTTTCAAAAGCGGCATAATATGATGAGGAAAAAAAATGTATGAGGAAATAGCTGTAATGTGTGGATAAAAATCTTGATGAGAATAAATTAGTAAGATTACAAGCAAGGTCATAATTTTGCCAAAGTTGAAAACGTCAACTTGTGACATTTTGCCATTTTTCTCATCAGTGTTGCCCTAATAATCAGTTTTCACAGGTGTGCGTTGGGAACCTCCGCCATTTGTTAAGTTTGACTCGGTGACATTTGACTTGGACAAACAATCATTCAAGTGTATTTTTTCTTTTTTTGGTTACAATGACCTAACAGACCTTTTTCGTCTACATCAGCACACAGCTCAAGAGTGCTTCTTTTCCAGTCAGCACTCTTTTAAAGAGGACCAGGTAACAACAAGTCACTCTTAATCAACAGGCTTTAGAGTCGATGGACTTGAGCGACAATTCCCGACAAGACAAAAAAATATATATAACAGCACTCTAGTCGATGAAAAGAGGAACTACACTTTTTTTTCCCCCCGTTTAAAAGTCATAATTAAAACATTTCAAAAGAACACAAAATTAGCACAAAACCCACTTCTAAAATTATTAACATTTAAAAAAAAAAATTAAACAATATTAAGAGCCATACAACATGTATTTGTTTTTTTTTTTTTTTGTTTTGTTTCAATTTTTACCCTCGGTAAACAAATAACACTGCTGAGACAACACTCTGGTTGGCGCTGTATGGCCTCCATGGCACATGACAAGGTGAGAAGAGCAAGCCTGGCTGTGCTTTCAAGGTACACAGGTATGTTGGTTTACCCGCAACATTCATATGTCCGCCACCCTCGTCTAGTTTGACTAGTACACGCTCGCGATACTGCACATGCGCCACCGTCTTAGCCCATTCCTCATTCAAAATGGCTGTGCCGTTCTCATTTCGATTCAAATTCAAGGTGCATGTCATTTTTTTTTTTTTTTTTTGTGTGTGTAAACGATGAAATATGGCTGATTAATTCAAAGAAAAAGAAAAGGAATAAAAGGAATCTTGGTCGCCTGACGTACCAAAGGTGTACTTTGACTCGCGCAACGTCGCTCTTTGACCTTCTCTGCGTCCGGTGAAGTGAATTACAACCAATCGAGTGCTGTGATTTACATGGACAGCGGTGGCACCGAGACGGCCTCTCGAGCTTTTTCGACGCGGGAAGATGGCAACGGGTCGCACCCGGGGTGTTTTTGACAGATGGCAGACCCTCCCTCAGTCCCGTTGCTTGACATTCGGAAGTTGTATGTAAATAAAGGCTGAACTGTTTTGGCTTGGACGGCGCCAGCAACACATTCATTTGATCTGGAAGAGGAGGAACGACAGGTTGGGGATTAGAAACTATTTAGAAGGTGAATGCACACACACACACAAAAAATAATAATAAAAAACTCTACCCTTTTCACACTGCACTTAGCAGGGCCTTTCTTTTACAACAACGGAAGGTAAAACTGTGGAGGTGTGGTCTATACCAGTGGTGTCCAAACTACGGCCCGGGGGCCATTTGCGGCCTGCCGTCCATTTTTCAGTGGCCCGCGACACATGCTAAAAATGGAATTTGACTCAGTTCAAATAAAATAAACAAAACAAAAAATGTTTGGAGATGGTCAAAGTAAGAAGGGAGGCTATCGAAAAACAGAATAACATTAAAGGTTATTTTAGTTAGTTTAGATTAGTAAACAAATGAAAAAACTAAAACTAAAATTCAAAAAACAATATTGTTACCGAAATAAAATAAAAATGCTTTTTAAAAACAAAAATGAACTGAAACTACATTTGATGTTTACAAAACTAACTATAATTATAGCAAACGTCCTTCATTTGAGTTTTTGGTAATTAACTCATTCACTCCCAGCCATTTTCACATTTCGCAATCCCGTTCGCTCCCGGCCGTTTTCCTGAATTTTGACTGATTTTGCAAGGCTCACAGAATATTTTGTTCTATTGCTATAAAAACAGGGAACCTATCAGAAGAAAGATTAAAGTCTCTTCTTTCTTCAGGAAAAAAAGTATGTTTCTATTTGTTTCCGTTTTGCAGCAATTAGCATTAGAAGAGAGCTAAGTTTCATCAGTTTTCACAAATCTATTTAAAATTGTATGTAATTTAGCTTTTTATCTAGATGGCCCTGGTTGATCTCCTTTGCTCTGCTGCCACCTGCTGGCCGTTTGTGTAATAACTACCATTTCTGCAACCGTTCTTTGCAGTTGAGAGGCTGCATCAAAGCCTTCTGTATGCTCTAGCACAGGGGTGGCGAGATCCGGTCCTCGAGGGCCGCAGTCCTGCTGGTTTTGGATATTTCCCTTCTTCAACACAGCTGATTCATGATCAGCTCATCAGCAAGCTCTGCAGAAACCTGATAACGAGCCTGTTAATTGGAATCAGCTGCACTTCGAGTAGGGAAATCTGCAAAACCTGCAGGACACCGGCCCTCGAGGCCCGCAGTTTGCCACCCCTGCTCTAGCATAAAAACAACAACAAAAAAACGTATAAATACGACTTTGGGACACTTAAAACATAAAAAAAACATATTTACACGTTATTGGGAGCAAATGAGTTAAAAGCGAAAATTAACTGAAACTACATTTGATGTTTACAAAACTAACTAAAACTAACAATAATTATAGCAAACGTCCTTCATTTTAGTTTTTGGTAATTAATTGAATGCATGAGCCTTTGGGGATGATTTTAAATATGATTTTTCGTAGATTTTTTTTAAATATAAACGGGAATAATGACGTTTGAAAGTATGTCACACAGAAGTGACGTCATCTAAGGGCAGCCAATAGAAAACCACCTTCAGATGACATTGCTCCCATGCTGTTTTTTTAAATATTGCGCACAAGTAATACATATTTAAAAAACAAACAAACTAATAATAATACTGAAACTAACAAACTAAACTAAATATAAGTATTTTTTAAAGAACTAAACTAATAAAAACTAACCGAACCACCCTGAAAACTAATAAAAACGAACTAAAATGAAAAATTCCAAAACTATAATAACCCTACTGCCATATTACAAATAAATTAGTTTATATACTGTAGCATATTTCTAAATATGCAAATTTTTTAGGACGAAACACAAGTTCTCTTCACAACATTATGTGACCCTTCTGATTTTCTGTATGTGGCCCTCAAATGAAAAAGTTTGGACACCTCTGGTCTAAACAGTGGCAAAATCTCCATTTGCACTTCCAAATATGGGCACGCTGGAAACTGGTCATTGCACGTTGCAGTGAGGCTCTTTCCCGGTTCCGCGAGTGCAGTGTGAAAAGGGGTTTAGGGATAAGTGGCTGTCAGGATAAAACCAAAATGCATGAAAACATTTACAGGTGAACTTCCTTTGACTTTCTGTGCTCTTGAATGCAAATGTCCGACGTTTCAATGCTTTTTGCACAACTTGCTGTTAACGAGCAGCTGAATAGCAAAATTCACAACAGGTGTTTGAGTGCGATTGTCTTGTGCCTTTCAAAGACGGGCTTGGCTTGCTGGAGTCAGCAAATGTGAGTGTATGGCTGACTGTTAACTAGCTAAATTTTTCGCCACTCTGGCTGTTGGCATGTTGTCGAAGATCATGCATGTGTTGACTGTATTTTGTTGCGATTTGTAACGAGGCACAGCTTTGGGCATTATAATTCGTTTGGCTCCTCCCCTAAATGAAGCAAGCCTCCATATGTGCTTGGCGGAAACGCCCCTTGCATTAAAAACTCTTCACAGTCTCGGCACACTTTGTAACATCACTACAGAAAGACGTCCTTGGAAATTTCCGTGGCTCAAACACCTGTCGTGAAATTTGTCATTCAGTTCCTTGTTAGACGACATCAGTGCTTCTCAATTATTTTCTGTCAGCCCCCCCCAAGTAAGAAGAAAACATCTCCCCCCCCCCCCCCCCCCCCCCCACCTGCGTCTATAAAATTGTTATAAGCACCCCTCTGCATAACACTGTATCCTTATTAACGTATAAGAGAATAAAAAAAAGAAAGAAATATGGACCAACTTACAACAAAGAATAGCTTTATTAACTGTAACGGAAAATATTTAGAGTGCATCTGAAATTCTAAAATCAAATCAAATCCATAATTAAACTCTAAACATTTTTTGACTGACCATGTCAAACCATATGATACGGAAAAATAAAATTACATAAAATCAATCAATTTTAATGCATTCAAACTGATCAGCAACATTAACTCAGGAGTGCAATATTTAAAAAAAAATCTTTAACCTGCAAAACAAAAATATATAAAATAATTTGTGATGATTTTTTTTTTTTTTTTTTTTTTTGCTGTGTGCAAAGCGTGCATGCTCAGTTCAAACAAAACCCCTAAACCACCGAGCGAATGCTCCCTGCGCACACTCTGCCAATAAAGAGAGCGCCACTGCCCCCTAATGTAGTGGAGGTGCAATTGCACTTTATTCTAGGACAGGTAAAAAAAAAAAAAAAAAAATCCAAATAAAAAATAAAAAAGCATTTTTCCCCAAGGTCAAACGCGCCCCACTTGATGGAGCCTCGCGCCCCCCTGGGGGGGCCCGCCCCACTATTTGAGAAGCACTGGACTACATCAAGTTGCGCACATTCACGGGTTGAACATTCAAAAGTTGAGAGGTCAAATTAAGTTTATGTTGCATATTGGGTTCATCCTGAAATTTCAGCCGAAAGCCAAATATCCCACAATTTTTGTAAATAGTGTAAAGTGCGACAAATTTCAACAGACACTCACTGTTCTTGAGAGGAACTACATTTGAGTCAAGTACTTGTGACTACTCAGATGATCTGCAGATATTATTGGAATCTGGGGAGGGGTAGAAAGCAGACGCGTGATCAAACTGAGAGCGACTTCAGACACAAAATACATTTGCGTAGCCTCCTGCACACACATTAACGCCATCCTGTCACTTTAAGAGAAGTTCTCAGCTGGAAAAACAAACAAACAAACAAACAAACAAAGATAGAGACGACAGTAGAAAAGCTATTAAGCTACGCTCGAGTGAGAGTCAGCGCATCTGGACAGCATGAAGAAGGGGAGAGCATTATTATTATTATTATTATTATTATTATTATTTATTATAAAGGCAGTGAAGGGTCAGTGAGTTGGCTCCCCCATGCAAATAAGTCCTCCATGTTGTTGACCTGCACAACTCGACAGCGTAATTGCACAAAAAGTGGCTCATCCTCAAACACGTCTTAATAACAGACTCTGACTGGAATGCGCCCGTAAACAATGTTGACACTGCCGCGCTGGAACATGGTAAAAGCTGGGATTTACGTGCTGGAAGCTGCGGCGAAAACTTTCAAATAAAAAAAATAAATAAATAAAAAGAAGAAAAAAAAGCCAAGCACCAAAGGGCACAGATAGCAGCTGTTGCACGAGCTGTGCGAATGGTGAATGTCGGGGAGGTTAAAAAAAACAAAAAACAACAACAACTACCTCATACATACCAATTGCATGTATTCGTTGGTAGTCAACTTTGATAAGGAAGAGTCCTCAAAATAGGAAAGGACAAAAACGGGAGTTACAAACGAGGACACACATTCAAATGCAACACAATTTGTTTCTCAAGAAGGAAAGACGACTTTTCCTCATGTACACAAGTTGGACTCGAGTGTAGGCCAACAAGAGGGAGTACCGCCTATTTTGCAACCCGCCCTTGATCGTCCATGTGTAGTGAGAGAGGGAGAGAGAGAGAGGCGGTTGAGGTGCAAACCTGATTGGTGGAGGCAGTTGCGAAGGGAACGCTTGTGGCAGATGTGGTGGCTGCAGACACAGTGACTGGGGTACCACCGTGCATCATGGGAACTTTTTTGGAGGGGAGAATCATGTAAGCAAAAAATACACAGAGGAGCAGTGTAGCCACACACACGCACACGCACATACGCGACAGGAGGGGAAGACAGGAGAGGGCGAGGCAGGAAATTCTGGAGGGATTCGATTGAACGCAGCCCCTTTTGCTTTCACTGCCGTCAAAGTGTGAGGATGAAAATGGACGAGTGATTCCATCCGATTTCAGTTAATTGGTCTGAAAATTTGTATTTATTTAATGTACATTTGGGATGGCCGAATATCGATACCATCACATTGGGTATTTAACTCATTCACTCCCAACCATTTTCACATTTCGCAATCCCGTTCGCTCCCGGCTGTTTTACTGGATTTTGACTGATTTTGCAAGGCCCACAGAATATTGTGTTCAATCGCTATAAAAGCATGGAAACTACCAAAAGAAAGATTAAAGTGTCTTCTTTCATCAGGAAAAAAAAAGTATTTTTCTATCTGCTTCCGTTTTGCAGCAATTAGCATTAGAAGAGAGCTAAATTTCATCAGTTTTCACAGTTTCTATTCAAAATTGTAAGTAATTTAGTTTTTTTTTTAAGATGGCCCTGGTTGATCTCCTTTGCTCTGCTGCCACCTGCTGGCCGTTTGTGTAATAACGACCATTTCTGCAACTGTTCTTTGCAGTTGAGAGGCTGCATCAAAACCTATAAATAACACTAACATCTTTTAATTAACGCTACAAGGCTCCCACAAAGCGAGGGCGGGGCGTAGTTTAAATGTTTCAGACAGTACTAGATTGGCTCGCAAGATATTTTCAACACTTTAAATTGCTTAATGATTTGCATTTAAAAAGTTATTTTCAACGCTTTAAATTGCTTAACTCATTTGCTCCCAATAACGTGTAAATACGTTTTTTTTTGTTTTTTTTTAAATGTTGTAAGTGTCCCAAAGACGTAAATATAAAAATATATGTGAATATCCATATACTGTGAAAATGGCTGGGAGTGAATATTAATCATTTGTATTTAAAAAAAGATATTTTCAAAGCTTTAAATTGTTAATTAATAATTTGTAAAAAAAAAAAAAAAAAAAAAAAAAAGAAGCAATTTTCAATGCTTTAAATTGCTTAATAATTTGTAAAACAAAAAAAACAAAAAAGCCATTTTCAATGCTTTAAATTGCTTAATAATTTGCAAAAAACAAACAAATAAAAAAACAACAACAACAAGAACTGATCGATACTATCCATTTAAAAAAATATATATATTTTTGAGGCTGACCATATTTGGACATGCAGCGATATGTGGGCTCAGGCTGCCTCATCCTTTTTTTTCAAGTCATCTTGTGGGGACTACAACAGAAGTATCGACAATGTAACAATTAAGTGGCGCAATATTTAGAAATTGAGTTGTTGCAGCAGAGGTGATAAGGGGTGGGGCGTTTCAAACGGATTTCCCTCGGTGTTTAATGGTTTTAGACGTATCTTTAAGTTAAAGCATTCTTAGGTGTGACCAGCCAGAAGCAAGGTTGAGAACAAGCACGAGAGGGTTAAGTTGCTCAAGCAACAACAGAGAAAACACCAAAATAAAACATCACATCCGATGAATACATGGGAACGACAAGGAAAATAAAGCATTAAAATATACACAAAAAGTATTATTTCCATAAATGGTGTCAGCATCTTATTTTGCCACATTGAACACACACAACTCAAGCTCAACTGGTTACATTTTGGTGCCGCATGCGAGCCACAGACGGGAAGTCACACAGAACTGAAAAAGGAGAAGTGGAACCTACCAACGCCGGCTGTAGGGGTCATGCACAATATTGAGCCTGCCCATCATGCAGTGCAACAGGAAGTGGATTGGATAGGGGGAAGAGAAATCAAAACAGCCCGTCACAAGGTTCGTTAGAGTGAGGGGGGAGAGATAAGGTGGGGGAAGGTTAATATCTCTTGCTCAATCATGTTTTCAAGTCAATACCTACAGGTAGCAAAACATTGGGTGCATGTGTGAAAGCCACACTCGGCAGCCTGTTAGATTACCATGAGATGTCAACACATCCAGCACGTCAGCTCCACCAGAAGCCCCAGTCGTTAAATGTGAGGGATTCATTCCAATCAGCAAACTAGTAAGCCAATGGCTCGTTTACACGTATTGCAACTAAAAATGATCCAGTTTTTACAAGCTCATGAAAACGGATGTCTCGTTTCTACCAAGCGGGACGGTTTGATTCAGTTCCATATGTTGTGTTATTGCATTTATATTATGTTACTATCGACTGATTGGTCGACACAATTTTCCGTAGCGTTACAATGGATATACAGTTGACGGCTGCTATTCCTGGGGGACAAAAATCTAAAAATATAATGAAAAATAAAAAATAAAAAAAAAATAAAAATAAAAATAAATGATAATAATAATAATAATAATAATAAACACTTGTTATCTTGCACAAAAATAATACATTTAAAAAATATTCAAGAAAAATCCACACATAGGTGAATCTGCGGACGCTGAACCAAACCACAAATATTTAGACGTACCGTATTTCCCGCACTATAAGGCGCACCGCATTATAAGGCGCACCGTCAATGAATGACATATTTTAAAACTTTTTCCATATATAAGGCGCTACAGTAGAGGCTGGGGTTACGTTATGCATCCATTAGATGGTGCTGCGCTAAAGGAAATGTCAACAAAAGTCAGATAGGTCAGTCAAAATTTATTAATAGATTACAAACCAGCTGAATGTATTATTATCTTGCAGTACGATATGATAGTTTATTTTTCTTTTCTTTTTTTAACACTGATTATGTGTAATAAATAATAAAAGTATTGTTAATTGTGTGGAACTGTTGTAAATGGTTAGAGTAGTATTTGGCCGATTATTTTGGTCGATATTTGAAGTGTCATCCTTTTACAGACCATGACAGTAAAACAAAATTACAAATTCAAACTGTACTGTCACGAACCTGAAGTGAACTGTACCGCTTGGTGGAACCCAACCAAACAGTTTACACGTGCTTGTCGAGAAATTAGTAGGAATTTCGTGACTTCTTCTAAGTGGCAATGCAAAGCGAACAGTGAGCTATCTATCTTCATAACGTCCCTCCATCCAAAAGTTAAACAATTGACACGCGTTGGACAGACGATCCCCAATGTGTTACGAACAGCCATCTGTCCAACTCCAGCCAAGCGGGAGCCGGGTTAGGCCGTCCGTCCTTACGGTCCGGCTGATCAGCGGGCAATTTTGTGGGTTTTGCATACCTGATGGGAGGAAAGCAGCCTGCTGCTGAAAGGGCATGCTGGCCAGGGCCTGTTGGTACTGGAGCATGCCGGCGTTAAACACAGCAGAGGCCCCGTTGGCTTTCTCCAGGGCTGCCCGCTTTGACAGGGGAGCCATGACACTGGGGGCGATACCCTGCCCAGCCAGATGAGCGCAGGTCAGTCACAGAGAGATACGAGTGTGTGAAGGGGAAAAACAGATGAGTTGGACACAAAAACAAAACAAAAACAAAAAACAAAAAAGGTTAGAGGGCATCGTAGGAGCAGCATTACAACATCCTTGTGTGTACATCAACAATATGATCATATCAGTAGCAAGCAAGCAGCACTCGGACACATGTACTACACAAGCAGGAGCATGGTGCCTACTGGAGCTACTGGCTAATAAAGCATTCATGAATTATCATCTTCACTGGGAATATTAACTTGCGGCTAACTAAATGCGACATAAGCAAGCATTCACAATTAAAGAACGACAATACAGCTGCTAACAAGAGGTGGAAGCACAGAGAGAGAGAGAGGGAGGCTGCACTGCTAGCTCCATGATCAAACTGAGGAAGCCATGTTCAGTGATGGTTCACTCACAGACCAGTCCAAAAAAAAGGACTCGGGCCAAGGCGCAAAATGTCGGCCGGCGTTGAGGTCTGGTGGCGTGCCCCATCTCGTTTGAATCACCTGTTATGGTTTGTGATCC